>NC_068367.1:65509492-65809492 GCF_020536995.1 Dreissena polymorpha | reverse complement strand
ATTCCAAATGCATACATAATTATTGTATTATATTAAAACATGTAAACGCAGATCTATCAGTATATGGACAGGTTTTTGCATCTGGTACAATAGTTGTTGATTTCTGTTATTTAATTTGATTTGACATTATTTGTCATTATCAATGATGTTTTCACTTACTATAATAAAAAAACATATTGATAAGTGTCAATGAGTCTCGTTCTGGTAAAACCGGGCATAATGCATGCTCTGTCCGCAAAGGCTTATCACGGGCGACACTTTCTGCCTAGAGTGGATTTTCGTTTAAAAGAGACCTTCTTTAAACGAAACATTCCTTAAAGTGAAAAGTTTCATTCCTGCTAAGCCTATGCGGACTGCACGGGTTGATCTGTGACGGCAGTTTACACTCATTCATTCAGCCCAGTTACCCCAGATTGCGAGTCTACTATACTTTAAAATTAAGGTATTCTTTTGAAGACAAATACCTTCCGAGTATTCTTACGCAAGCAATGTTAAATACACAGATATCACTGGAACAAGCACTTATTGAGATAAGTATACAACTTGATTAACTGTGAAAACAGAAGTCAATAAGTGTGACCCCTGTCTGGGGATCACAGGCCAACATACACCATGCTGTTGGTTACATAGACGCTAACAAGTGGCACATGAAAAACGTATCGTATCTCTACAGGAGACTCAAACCATTCTGTTTTAAACAGCTGTTATAAAGACCTTAGTTTACTAAAATATTTTTTAATATTAATTCTTAATCAACATCTCTTTGAAGTGTATTTAATGAGCACAAAAGACGATCAATTATGGACTTAACAATAACTCAGTTCCTACCAGGACCATTCTTGGTCTGTAAATTAATAGAGTAACAAAATGTCAAAATGTCTTCTTTTAATTGTTAATGTATCGCTCAAATGTTTTTTTTTCCGAAACGGGCACCCAGCTTGAGAAGCTTAAAATTGATTTGTAAAATTATCATTGGATTTATCAGTGGATGATATATAAATGATGATTTTTGTTGCAACATAAGTATTTGTTCCATGTGAGTAATAAAAAGATGATAAATGGAGCATAATCCGATTACGTAAACATAATATGACCTTGAACGTTTTATTTAACATGTTTACGCTCAGAGCACACATATACATCGTGTTGTCGCATTCTCATTGCCTTACATAGAGTGAAATTGAACGTTGTGCCATAGAGTTCTTAGTTTTTACATTGTTAATAACAAACTGGTAGTGTCGGTTGAACCAGCGTGGTAAAAGTTGTTTCCGATCAAGGGCGTCTAGAGCTTAGTTGTCACTATACAGAACATATAGAGGTACGTGCGTGGTTAAAATAGTTGTCGCTATACCGAGCATATAGAGCTACGTGTGTGGTAACAATAGTTGTCAATATACAGAGCATATAGAGGCAGCGTGCGTGGTTACCATAGTTGTCACTATTAAGAGCGTCCGGAGCTACAAGTTTAATTACACTAATTGTCGCTATACAGAGCATATAGAGCTACTCGCGTGGTTACAATAGTTGTCACTATACAGAGCATAGGGTTAGCTACGTGCGTGGTTACACTAATTGTCGCTATACAGAGTATATAGAGCTGCGTGCGTGGTTACACTAGTTGCCACTATACAGCGCATATAGAGCTACGTACGTGGTTACAATAGTTGCCACTATACAGCGCATATAGAGCTACGTACGTGGTTGCAATAGTTGTCACTATACAGAGCATACAGAGCTACGTGCGTGGTTACACTATTTGTCACTATACAGTGCATATAGAGCTACGTGCGTGGTTACACAAAGTGTCGCTATACAGAGCATATAGATCTACGTACGTGGTTACAATAGTTGTCACTATACAGCGCATATAGATCTACGTGCGTGGTTACAATAGTTGTCACTATACAGAGCATATAGATCTACGTGCGTGGTTACAATAGTTGTCACTATACAGAGCATATAGATCTACGTGCGTGGTTACAATAGTTGTCACTATACAGCGCATATAGAGGTACGTGCGTGGATACAATAGTTGTCACTATACAGCGCATATAGATCTACGTGCGTGGTTACAATAGTTGTCACTATACAGAGCATATAGAGCTACGTGCGTGGTGACAATAGTTGTCACTATACAGAGCATATAGAGCTACGAGCGTGGTTACAATAGTTGTCACTATACAGAGCATATAGAGCTACGTGCGTGGTTACAATAGTTGTCACTATACAGAGCATATAGAGCTACGAGCGTGGTTACAATAGTTGTCACTATACAGAGCATATAGAGCTACGTGCGTGGTTACAATAGTTGTCACTTTACAGAGCATATAGAGCTACGTGCGTGGTTACACTATTTGTCACTTTACAGAGCATATAGAGCTACGTGCGTGGTTACACTATTTGTCACTTTACAGAGCATATAGAGCTACGTGTGTGGTTACACTATTTGTCACTTTACAGAGCATATAGAGCTACGTGCGTGGTTACACTATTTGTCACTTTACAGAGCATATAGAGCTACGTGTGTGGTTACAATAATTGTCGCTATACAGAGCATATAGAGCTACGTGCGTGGATACAATAGTTGTCACTATAGAGAGCATATAGAGCTACGTGCGTGGTTACACTATTTGTCACTTTACAGAGCATATAGAGCTACGTGTGTGGTTACAATAGTTGTCGCTATACAGAGCATATAGATCTACGTACGTGGTTACAATAGTTGTCGCTATACAGAGCATACAGAGCTACGTGCGTGGTTACAATAATTGTCGCTATACAGAGCATATAGAGGTACGTGCGTGGTTACAATAATTGTCGCTATACAGAGCATATAGAGCTACGTGCGTGGTTACACTAATTGTCGCTATACAAACATATAGAACTATGTGCTTGGTTTCAATAGTTGTCACTTTACAGAGCATATAGAGGTACTTGCGTGGTAACACTTATTGTCGCTATAGAGAGCATATAGAGCTACGTGCGTGGTTACAATAGTTGTCACTATACAGAGCATATAGATCTACGTGCGTGGTTAGCCTAGTAACCATGTCGCTTTACAGTTACACTAGTTACACTAGTTGTCACTAGACAGAGCATATAAAGCTTCGTGTTTGGTAACAATAGTTGTCGCTATACAGAGCATATAACGCTACGTGCGTGGTTAAAATAATTGTCGATATACCGGTACAGAGCATATAGAGCTACGTACGTGGTTGCAATAGTTGTCACTATAGACCGTTCCATAATCGATAAATTGACCGCCGCCATATTGTCAGTCACGTGACTGTCCGCCATTACACTGCTGCTAACTGGTGCGAGTCTGCGATTCCAAAAGCCAAAGACGTAGAGAATACCCGCTTAACCGTTGTCGGATAAATAAATTACTTAATGAATTAATGTGAGGCGATTATCACATTTTTGTTGTTTAAATGATTGTTTGAAGTTGAGATGGATTTTTACAAATAAAATGTTTAAAATGCTTTCGTGTATTTGCTTTTTTTATATCTGTAATCAAGTGGTAATCATCGGCGAAAATTTGCCGGTTCAGTCGCTCATACTATGTCTTTGATTAGACTTGTAACTTTTAACGTTTCACAAACAATTCACGCATGTATTGTTGTGTTGATGTTAATAGCCGCAACATCAAGCAATTTATATTTTAATATATACTTATTAAAGATTCTCGCGCAATTAATTACCGCTAATTGTTTGTAATTGGTCTCATTTGGTAAAAATCTACATTCCAAAATCATAACATATTATATTAAGTACGGTATGATATTTTTGATACGCCTTCCATTATTTTTCTTGTTCTAACTGATATCAAAGAAAAAAAATTGTGGTTTGGATTTATATTTTTTTTTTTTAGATGGAATTTTGTCACGTTAAAAAACGAGCTTTTTATCATGAGAGAGTGATATTGATCTTGACGATATTTTATGTGATTATTCGGAAGATGAAGAGAATGTGATCTATGTGATATATCTATATTTGCATCTGTGAATCATTTAACAGCTATAAAGCTAAAAAATACTAAAAAATGTATTTTATAGGTCTTTGAAGTAACGCAAAACATATGGATAACGACACCAAATGTTTAGTCAATTAATCCACACACAAAAACACCTAAATTATATTTCAAAAATATATTATTAAGCGCCAAACGAATTTATTAATACATTTATTTGCAACTTTAAAAACGCGGCATAAGCATCAAATTAAAGATTATCTGAAGACTGAAAGGCCAACAATTTGGCACAACAAAGAGCTCTATGCATAAGCCGTAATATTTTTTGCAGAAAAGCTTCAATAAATTACAATAGTAATACATCTAATTATAAAAAATATAATTATGAATGGCATGAGTACGTTAGTGTGATAAACACGTGAGTAATAGAAAGTGTAAGGGGTGCATTGAAAATAAACGTACTACAAAGCCCTATTAAAAGCGAAGTGCATGACAGTATTTACATGTAATTTTAATTTGATGGGTTTTGTACAGAGAATGACGCTATTGAGGAATATTAACATACAACTGAAAAACACAACTTTACATGATGCAATTTGAACTGTGTATTCATGTATATTGAAAACTCGTTACTAGTGAGTATGAGTGGCAAATATCTAACATTTTAACACACATATATCTATATTAATATATTTTTTTAAACATTATTTACCCCCGTTCGTGTCAAATGTAATTTCTTGTTTTTATGATGTCGTTCGTGCATTGCCATAACATTAAATCTTCATATGAAATGACGTAGTTTTAATTAACCGATACCCGCTAAATACGTTAAATGTTATGTTTTTAGGTAAATTTTATAATTATCAAATACTTTTTTTCATAAATTAAACCAGGGATTAAACGGGCTAGTATCTTTACGGTGTACAATTTCTGATATTGTATATTGGACATAACTTTTAATTTGTACAATATGTAACATATCTAATGAACGCAACTGTTAAGTATGTCGGGGGTAAAATATTAAACCAAATGACTGCTTAATACTACCAGAAAGAGAAGACATGGTGGCATCATCAATTGTGTTTAATGACCAGACTGTCATCTGCCACCCAGTGTGGTTTATGACACCCCGGGATGACGCCATGTTGTTAGTTAAGTCTGGATAATATCTGATCAAAACGAGATAATCGGACTATGCAGAACAAACGGGCAATTCAACACTGGAATGCAAAGGATTACGCGATTTTAAGATTGATGCATATAATCAAATGATAAATATTGCATTTAGTTTAATTGAATGTTTTTTTTTAATGTGTCAACGTGTTTACTTTCCTAGACAAATACCTAAAAAATGCACGTTTTTCAAACATTTTTCTGTTATAACACTAGCTTAACATCTCCTCTAGCAGAAAAACTTTATTTCATACAATTTGCATGACAAACAAAAACGTTTTACAAAAAGAAAGAAATTCACCCTTTGAATAATCGGTGCTTTCTTATATATGTTACCGGTTGTTTGGCAGTAGTGTAATGGCGGACGCGGAGGGTATTCAGGGGAGATAATTGGGTAATTACTAAATTATGGAACGGTCTATACAGAGCATATAGAGCTACGTACGTGGTTGCAATAGTTGTCACTATACAGAGCATATAGAGCTACGTACGTGGTTGCAATAGTTGTCACTATACAGAGCATATAGAGCTACGTACGTGGTTGCAATAGTTGTCACTATACAGAGCATATAGAGCTACGTACGTGGTTGCAATAGTTGTCGCTATGTATACAGTGCATATAGAGCTACGTGTATGGTTACAATAGTTGTCTCTATACAGTGCATATAAAGCTATGTGCCTGTTAACAATAATTGTCGCTATACAGCTTTTGTTACTTTTGTAAATTTTGGCTTGTATTACTACTTTACTATACAAAAGGTTATCAGTCTATTGTTATAAGGCTGTGTACGACGCGCGTTGAACTAGAGCCAAACTTTCTACTTTGATATAAAGAGCACTATCTATGTTCATGTGTGTTGTCCATATGATTTACATTTCTAACTTTATTTTATAACGATATTGTCCACTTTTGAAAATGAATTTACGGTGTTTACAAACCAACCAAACCGAAAGTGAAACTGGATACATTACGTTTTGCGATGTAAACACTAATTATTTGTTCAGTTTAAGGAAGCGAAACGATTTCAGAAGATAAACTATCTATGCAATACAGACTATAATTCTATGTTCTCGTCCTTTCGTGCTCCTTAACTATTTAAACCGCTATACATATGCAGTACCAAATAAGTCTAAATGCATACAATTTTAATTGTGTACCCCCCTACATGTATGGCTGATAACTACCTTCCCTGGAGTATTAAATGCAAATTCACTTTTTACAGGTATACTAGATTATGACAGACTGACACCTCATCTCCAGAGGCGTAGCGACAGTATTCGGCGCCCGTGTACAATCTATAAATTGTGCGCACCACCCATCTCCTTGTGAATCATTGGAATACAGCATGCGGTGCCATTGAAAAATAAGAGCACAATAGTCGATAACATAATAACACTATCACCAAACAAGGCAAAGGTCTACGACGCACAACGGACGACGCACGATGGACAAAAGGCGAACACAAGCGACACGATATGAAGATAATTTGGAGAAAACTAAATGTATACTTTTACAACGACAACAATGATGATATTAAGTCTTTTTTTCATCAGCCACCCAATGCGCCCATTATTATTTTTTATCATACTTAATTGAGTTTTTTCGGCCCCATGCCCTCAAATTTGTCAATGATAGCATCAAAATCTATTCTTCAACTGTTTCCTTAGTTTAAGTGCAATATCACAGAGGCGATCTGTCCAACCGATGCCCTGAGATATGAGAGAATTGGCTTAAGTTTGCCAAAGTAACGCTCACAACTGGCTATTGATACTGAAATGGTTAAAAGAATTTGCAGAGCAATGCGCAAATTGGGAAGACATCATTACCATACGACTCAATGAAAGAAATACGTTTCAAAGGTGTCGATGGTAAGGCATATTACCTCTCGTAGTAAGTTACATTGTTCAGTCCTCAATCTGGTTGAACAGTTCTTTGCATTCAATATCATTGCCAAAACAATTTGCTAAATCAAAGAAATTACGTTATCTTTCAATGTAAATGCGAAAACATCGCCCCTTTATTACGGCAATATGTGAGCTACTTAACCCGTAGGCTTAAATAGAGGCAATAATATCACACATACAACACACACATGGAATCCTTACGTGAAGATTGAGCACATTCTTACAAAATACGGCCGCATTAAATCGCCGATCTCTTCTTTATATAATACGTTCAATAGACACAACTGAACCTTAACCACCTATCTACTTATTTTTACAAAACATACTTTCTTAAATGAACATTTTCACGTTCTGGTAAATTGAAAAAATTAAAAAACAAGTGTTTCAGACTCGCACATTTTCGTTGTAGTTATGATATTTGTGAGAAAACAGTAATAGAGAACATTTCCATGCTCTAAAATATCCAGTATAGGCATCTTTTGACGATTTAAAAACCTGAAAATTATGAAGCGTTGCAACATCGATCAAATGTAGTTTTTACTGGTTCCCGCTAGCATACACTCTAAGGCAACACTTTTATATAATGTTCGTTTATACTAAGATCCCTGGGGGGGGGGGGGGGGGGGGGGGGGGTAACTTCCTATATACGGGTATGTAGGAAAATATGGGGTGTGTTTTTCGACTAAAATTATAGATATGGGTATGGTTTTGAGCATCTAAGTATAGATATGGGTATTGAAATCAGAAATTTGCTTGTATATAAATGCATATAGATTTGAAAGTATCAGTATCAAAATGGGTATGATAAGTTTCATTCTTGTATATAAATGGGTATAACAAAGTAAATTTCAGTGGCGAGAAAGATGCAGAAACTTGACTGTTTTTATCGGTTTGTACAATTTTGACGTACTGGATTGGACTTAACGGGAACAGTCAACAACGTTTGAACCCATGGATCGCGTTCTCAATCTTTGTGACATCTTCCCAACATTTTCGGAAAAAAACTGGAATTTGCCTTTCAGTGAAACTTTGGCCTAGATGTTCTGTTAGCAAGTACTTCACTTTTCTTGTATTGAAATGGGTCCGCTTTTTCAAAGGTATCGTAAACGGGAGGCGGAAAACTACAACGGGCGAGGCATGGTCAGGGGTGATAACCCCAAAAAAGGGTTAGGGTAAGAGTTAGGGTTAGGGGTCTGGTTAGGGTTAGGGTTGGGTTTAGGCTAACCCAAACCCTAACCCGACCCCTAACACTAACCCAAACCCTATACCTAACCCTCTAACCCCCCCTTGCGTAATACCATACCATGCCTCGCCCGTTGTAGTTTTCCGCCTCCCATCGTAAACAAATGGGTCTGCTTTTTCAAAAATCTTGTATAAAAAATGGATCACATTTCGGAAGTCTCAGTGAGACACCCCTACCCTAAAATTTGGGTAGTAAACCCGCCCCGCACCCCCCCCCCCGGGCTAAGATCGTTTAACAAATTGTGTCAGAAGTTCGGCTTTTGTTTTGTTATTTTAAAGGAATTTTGTCCCGACTGCAATGAAATTGTTCAATGACAGAGATGTTTTAAATCATTTTGTTACATTTTTTCTTTATATGAAAACCTATATTGAAAAAATAGAGCGGTTTAACCTGGAATACCAAGTACCGGAACCTACAATTAAGTTTGGTGGACTAGTTTGGTTGGTAACTAGTGGAAACAAACAACACTTTATTTGCGTAATGTTCATTTCACCGTATAAAAGCATTATAACCCTTGACTAAACAATGTGTCGCGCTCTATTCCCTTGCTCGTCTGTGAAAGGTCATCCTCTAAATTCAAGGTCAAGGTCATTAATTTTCGTTTCAATACGTCACTTTGTCACGCCTGGTTGAATAGTTATTTACCTTCGGACCAGTATTCCACTCGATGATTTATGATGGTAGAAATACTAAAGAACTGTATGTTTTGTGGCTAGAATCTGCTAACTTTGCATGAACAATACAATTCGACAATGCTTTTCATTCAAGTGAGCCTTACTCACAACTGTTCTTCTTACGCGTGGGCCCAGATAATGTATCACAATAGCTTTAGAAAACTAAGAAAAGCACCTCTCTAAAATGCGCGTCTTTCTCTGGCTTTGTCTCAGAACGCGTGAATCGCTGTCGTATTCCAGAAAGAGGCCACCGGTAAGCTCAGAACCGGTTCTTCATTGTCTGGTCTCCATTCGCTCTATCTGGAAGACTGGTGGATGTCACTAAACATTCTAAGTAAAACACAAATACAATGAATCCTCTTCGGGCGCCCTCTCATGATGGCGTCTGGGGCAAATTGCCCCCTCCACTGCCCTTCCCTCGCTACGCCTCTGCTCATCTCCCCAATTATACTTTGTGTGGCTCATTCTCAGGACAAACCCATTCAGAGAGAAACTACAGTGTAAAAAGAACACTGGATTTGACAATTCTGGCTGACCAAGAAATGTTATCAGTTAATATAAATAACACTTCCAGTTTAAATTACATTGAATATCAAATATGACACTGGCTTACAAAGAAAATAATACAACGGTTGATATTTTCAATATTGACTGTTACAATTTGATACTGTTAAAGCTTTTTAGTATACTGTGTCTTAATCCTTTACCCCTTAGATACGTACTTTAACACATTTGTAGTCCCTAAAAAAGATAAATTTATTTAAAGACCGATCTTATTAGATTAAAGTTTTAAAGGCTTTATTTCCAATAAATACATACTGCAGCAAACAGCATAAAACCTGAACAGTTACTCGCAGGCTGTTCTGGTTTTATGCTGTTTGCACATAGCCATTTTTACTTTGCTTCTGAGTGGGAAAGGGTTAAAATAAAAAATCCTAAATTATGCAGTAGAAACATACATATTTTTATTACTAGTTTTACAAGTATATATTCATATATTATATTTTTATTAATGGTCAATCAAATTAAGTTTACTGATAGATCTATGGTTTGATTTGAGTTTTTTCCATTGGAACCAAATTTACATCACATTAGCTAGAGACGTAGACATATATGTATCTGCATAAGCTAATTGCTTGTCTGTAAGTACTTAATAAATCATGGATTACTATTTTACTGAGTCAGCCTAAATATTTATACTAATAGTGTTTAAACAGAGATTTACCTGTGTACATTTCAATTGAAGATGCAACAAGATTATAAGAATAAATGTATAAATTAATAAAGAATCAATTACAAAAACAAATTGTGCATTTTTTTCAGTTTTTTTTGTGAAAGGATTTGAAGTAATTGTGTGTTTGTGAACTATAATTTATGAAAATTTGAATTAATAGATCAAACTTTGAATGGGCATCATTTTGTTGATTTTCTCAGACCAAACTGTTAATTTCCTATTCAGAATGTATTATTGTAAAAGCCATTCTATTATTACAAGAAGTACAACAAGTTATTTTCCATGACTTTTTAATTAATAGTATTTGTAATGGCATATTTTATCATTCGACTGAATTTATAAACTGTGTTCATGCAAGCATGGACACGGTTTCATTTTTTTGACTATTAATAATTTTTTTTAAACATTAAATTTTGATGTAGCATAGGTTTTATATGCAAGTGTCTATTACACTTATAAATTAAAATAGCATATTATACATTATTGAACAGATTATTCCAAGATTGATATCTTATTTTGACTTCGCACAGTGCAGTTTAACATTTGAACATTGTATTGAACTGTATAGGAAGCTACAGTTTTGAAGTACAGCAATACAAAATGCATAATGCCTATCACAAGTAGACCATATTAGTCCTAAATCATCTTGCCATAACGTTTTTAAACCATATTACATGAGTGGTGTCATATTACAATTTAAGCCTATAATTTACCTTAACAATGTGAAATGTGATGTTAATAATTTTTTTAGACCTTTAAGTGGTGAAAAAATAAAAATGCAACATAGTTACTGTAATTAAGTTAATTAAGTGACAGTTAGTTTAACTGATGTTTTTGTTTGGATTCGCATGTAGATATATCATGTTTTATGCAGAGAAAAATAGCAAGAAAGAGTTTCACATTGTTTTACTAAATAAGAAACAAAGTTTTTGGACAGAATCATCAACTATTATACTTATTGATTACCTATACAAAAGGTTTTGCTGGCATATTGGATATGGTGTCAATCTACCTATAAAATGGTCCCTGTTTGATCCCTTCTGGCACTGAGTTAGAGTTCGCTAAATCACCTTTAAAGAATATGCACCAGTAAAGATAGGACCATGTAAGAGTAGCAGGGTTTGGTGTAAGGAGAACTTATGCTGCCTTGCTATATGAGCTAGCTTTTATGGCAGCGTGGTAGAATGTCTGCCTGATTTGGAACCGGGCATTCCCTTGTTCAAACCACATTTTGGTTGGGGATTTTTCTGGCTGGGTTACATTTGCGCCCAACAAAAAACATATAGTCATATAAGGAAAAATGCCCCGCCCCTTGGAAGCCATGTTTTGCAAGCAAATGTAACCATTTTCAAACTCATCCAAGATATCATTGAGACAAATCTTCTGACCAAATTTCATGAAGATTGGACAATAAATGTGGCCTCTAGAGTGTTAACTAAGTTTTACTAAAGCCACATATAGCCATATCAGGAAAAATGCCCCGCCCTCTGGGGACCATGTTTTTTAAGCAACCTTTTTTAAACCCAACCGTCGTATCCAGAAAACACATGTTCTGACCAAATTTCATGAAGATTGGACCAAAAATGTGACTTCTAGAGTGTTCATATGTTTTCACTGTAAACATATAGGGAAAACTGCCCCGCCCCCTGGCGGTCATGTTTTTCACCGATCTGGACCATTTTCGAACCTGTCATGAGATAATAATGAAAACAATGTTTTGACCAAGTTTCATGATGATTGGGCAACAATTGTGACTTCAAGAGTGTTCACAAGGTTTCTCTATAGCCATATAAGGAATACTGCCCCGCCCCCTGGTGGCCATGTTTTCCAACGGACCAGAACCATTTTTGAACTTGACCAACATATCATTTAGACAAACATTTTGACAAAGTTACATGAAGATTGGGCATCAAATGTGACTTCTACAGTGTTTTTTCTTTTTTTTACCTAGTGACCTATTTTGACCCAGCATGACCCAGTTCGAACTCAGTCGAGGTATCAATGGGACAAATGTTCTGACCAAGTTTCATGAAGATCGGACAATAAATGAGGCCTCTTGAGTGTTCACAAGGCAAAATGTGGACGACGCACGACGACGCACGACTCACGATGGACAAAAAGGGATTACAAAAGCTCACCATGAGCACGTTGTGCTCAGGTGAGCTAAAAAAACACCATGTGTGTCAGACGTCCCACAGATGTCATGGCAATAGGAAATTCATGGAAAAATTTCACACCTGGAGGAGGTGTATGTAGAAGGGTTCGGTATAAGGAGAACTTATACTGCCTTGCTATATGAGCTAGCTTTTATAGCGACACAGTAGTTTCTGCCCGATTTGGAATCGGGAGGTCCCAGGTTCGATTCCCATGGTGGTCGGGGATTTGTCTGGCTGGGTTACACAAGTATTGTTGATTTGGGGCTCATAATCCTGGAGCCAAAATTGACCCAGGTTTAAGGCCTAATAAGCATGATCCTGCTATACACGGAACAAGTATTGGTTCTACCAAGGAAACAGGAAACAGGATTGAGTATTTTAGTAAGCTTCAGCCTTTCAGTGCAAGTTATCTAAAATTAATAACTACCCGTATTTGTTGAAATAAACATTCTGCACAGATTCAATTATTTATTTTACCTGTATGTAAGAATCTTTCCAATCCTGAAGGTCAGTTAACTATTTCAAAAGCACCATAACTATGAACATTTTTTTATTGTTTTGAATATTGCGTTCTTCAAAAATGATGCTGATGATATTTCTAAATTCCAATTTCGCTAACAATTCCAATACCAGTTCAAATGCTTTGAACACAGTTGAAAATAACACTTTTACACTGTGGAAACGTTCTACATACTGTACTATATTTCCACTGTTTTTTTCCCCAAGCATCCTATGGATTTAAACATTTTCTCTGACTTTTGTAAATATGCAGCCATATTGAAAATAGTTTAAAAGGGCGACCATTAGACCACACGAGACAGATTCAAGCCATCAATCGTCTGCTGATCCAGAGTGGTTAAGCAGCTACGCCCAAAAATATAGGTCATGTGATATTTGAGAAAATACTTGATGCAATAAAAGTTCAGTTGTTTACATCCATCATTTAACCAGCTACTCTCCATTAAAAGAAATGCTACCAACGGTTAAGGTCTCATTATAAAGTGTCCAACATTAAAACGAATCTGTAGTACACAACAATGCTTTTTCTACCAAATTTTCAGATGAATATTCCACCCTAAAGTCATGGTAAGTGCCCATACATGAAATTATGTCAACCAATAAATGGTGTTGATTTATTTAGAAAGTAAAGCATATTGCATTGCACAACTGCAATATTAAGTATATTGTAACTTCTACAGACAAAACACTGGTTATAGAAATAGTGGACGAAAATAAACATGACAAGGGCTGTTTGTAAAACATGCATGCCCCCCATATGGGCTCTTAGTTGTAGTGACAGCCATTTTGTAAATATGTTTTTTGTCACTGTGACCTTGACCTTTGACCTAGTAACCTGAAAATCAATAGGGGTCATCTGCGAGTCATGATCAATGTACCTATGAAGTTTCATGATCCTAGCCATAAGCTTTCCTGAGTTATCATCAGGAAACCATTTTACTATTTCGGGTCACTGTGACCTTGACCTTTGACCTAGTGACCTGAAAATCAATAGGGGTCATCTGCCAGTCATGATCAATGTACCTATGAAGTTTCATGACCCTAGGCATAAGCGTTCTTGAGTTATCATCCGGAAACCAATTTACTATTTCGGGTCACCGTGACCTTGACCTTTGACCTAGTGACCTGAAAATCAATAGGGGTCATCTGCTAGTAATGATCAATCTACCTATGAAGTTTCATGATCCTAGGAATAAGCGTTCTTCAATTATCATCCGGAAACCATTGTACTATTTCGGGTCACAGTGACCTTGACCTTTGACTTAGTGACCTCAAAATCAATAGGGGTCATCTGTGAGTCATGACCAATGTACCTATGAAGTTTCATGATCATAGGCCTAAGCGTTCTTGAGTTATTGTCTGACAACCACCTGGTGGACGGACCGACCGACAGACAGACCGACATGAGCAAAGCAATATACCCCCTCTTCTTCGAAGGGGGGCATAATAAACATGAGTTATGGAATGTGCTTTGTCTAATAACAAAAACAATGTAAGACTATACACAATATTTCATTAAATTAGCAATACAAAATTAACAAATCACAATAACTTGAACCGACACCCGTTGACAGTTTAGAGAAACATGTACATGTTTACTATAACAAGAGCACCCCATAATGGGTGCCACGCTCGGCTGCGGGTGCAGTTTTGAATGAATGAAAGCTTGTACGAATTTGTTTTTTTAAGAGGTCACCGTAACCTTGACCTTTGACCTAGTGACCCCAAAATAGGTGTGGCTTGTAGAACTCATCAATGTGCATCTACATATGAAGTTTCAAAGTTTTAGGTGGAAGCACTTTGATTTTAGAGCAAAATGTCAAGGTTTTAGCACGACGGGGACGTCGGACGACACAACGAACTGGCTATGACAATACCTCGTTTTTTTTCCGAAAACAGCCGAGCTAAAAATACCCTTAACAGTAATGTCAAATATTGAAGATATTTACAAAAGCAATTAAGAAATGTATCCGGGAAGTCTACATAGAGTTTATACACCCTATATCTACTTATAAAAAATGTTTATTTAACGTAAATGAAAAAAATCACACATGATTGAAACATTTCGTCTTAAAGTACAAACATAGTCCAATACCAATAAGCTTGTATGATAACATTTTTGGGGGCTAAGCATGCATACAAATTATTGCAAATTTTGTATTTTGTTTTCTATTTATCAATTTGATATATCTAAACATGACACACAATGTATACATATTAAGTCATTTTCAGTCGTTCAAAAAAAGAACAAACATGTCACATGCATTAAAAAAAAGTTCAATATAAACAACCACAATTGTAGGGAAATCTGGATTTAAGACATACGTGTATGCTGAAGTTTTAAACTGGGAGAATTACGGAAATTGAACCCCAGTGAATTCACTCCACTGACAGCTATGTGGACTGGTCAACGTTACACAAACTGTAACAAAACTAGTTAAATGACACAATTCTCTAATAGCAATAGATCTACGTCAATACTTATCAAGTACTTTAAATACAAGTATAATATTATTGTTGAAATATACACATTTCATAAACGTCACATTTACACAACTTTACACATTGTGTGATCATGCAAATGTAATTTTTCAAATAATGTTATTACTGATGCATTTTGTTATTACACTTGGTGTTTATGTAACAACAAGTATCACATTTTACCTAAACTATTACTTCCTGAAACAAACACATATTTTCTAAAGTGTTTATTCCACAAAATCCTTTTAGACATTCCCCTATAACCGAGTTTATAGTGCGAAATAATTAGAAATTTAGAAATGCATTTACTTGTTATGCTGAGTTGTAAAACACAATTATTATCTAACAAAATAGATATCTTTTGCAAATAATAGTACTCGCTAATATTGCCAATAAAGGCCATTGCAATTCTTGGCAATTGTTAGCATATGACATCACTCTCCCTTAATTTTAATTGACTGATTTCAAAATTCAAGGTATTTGTTTTTCTTTAGTTTATGTAAAAAAATACATTTTAAATAGTTGCTAAAATTCATTCGATGAAAAACATTGCATATAACAAGGTGTTTATATTGCCTTAACTATCTTTTTCTCTTCAAAATATGTCATGCTGCATTATTTAAACAGTTTAATACGTATATGAGCATTTACAAAAGAAATGTTGTTTTAGAACAATTGTTTGTACAAATAAATGTAAACAGTGAGTTTATCTTATAACAAGATGTGTTTGTGAAACACAATGTCCCCCTATATGACGTTTGACCTTGAAGGATGACCTTGACCTTGTGAATGATGACCTTGATCTTTCACCACTCAAAATGTGCAGCTCCATGAGATACACATGCATGCCAAACATCAAGTTGCTATCTTCAATATTGCAAAAGTATTCATAAAATAAGCGATTTGGGCCACATATATTTGACCTCTGACCTTGAAGGATGACCTTGACCTTTCACCACTCAAAATGTGCAGCTCCATGAGATACACAAGCATGCCAAATATGAAGTTGCTATCTTCAATATTGCAAAAGTATTCATAAAATGAGCGATTTTGGCCACATATATTTGACCTCTGACCTTGAAGGATGACCTTGACCTTTCACCACTCAAAATGTGCAGCTTTATGAGATACACATGCATGCCAAATATGAAGTTGCTATCTTCAATATAGCAAAAGTTATGGCAAAATGTTAAAGTTGGCGCAAACAGACCAACAGACAGGGCAAAAACAATATGTCCCCCACTACTATAGTGGGGGACATAAAAATGGCAACACTAAATAAACAGTTTACACTGAACATACAATTGTTTCGCAGTTGCTTTATGTATACATGGCAAAAATATACCAATATACAGTGATCAGAGATCTTGGTTAAGTTACATGTGTACTCACTGATTTAAGAGAGTTGTCTAAATGTGCATATACTAATATATGGCATAATAAACTATTATGTCCAAAAACAAACTTTAAAACTTACCAGCATGTAAGTCTATGATATAACAACACAAACTAACAATCATAACTTATGCCATTTTTCATAAAATACTTTCATCTTTGTTTAATTCTCATTTACATGAAAAGCTTTCCCAATAACACACAAGAGTCATACTCTTATCATTTAACAAACCACAGCCATTGAAATCAACCAAGTACTGATAGTAAATACAGAATCAATAATGTTAGGTAGATTAAAGGATTTTTCCCAGAATTTAGTTATACATGTATTCCGATGAAATATTATGCTACTAAACAAGATTCTTGATCGAATACTGACCCGGGTGAGCCAATCGACTTATATTGTTTCAGAAAGATTGATATATAGACAATACCGATATTTCATAACTCTCAGTCTTTCTGAAGAATTTTTTTAAGGAGCACATCTATATTACCGTGTTTTACCATGCATAGCGCGCAGTTTTTTACCTTCAAATTTCAAAATAAAAATTCAGTGCGCGTAATACATTGACACAACGCTTTCCTGGTTGCTTAATTGCTAAAAATCCATTTCGTAATCGTAAATCTTCACAATCGCCGCCATTTTTGTTATTGCAAAGAAACTACACCCTATAATGTTATAGACTGAAGGGGCCGTTGTCGAAACAACAAATAGCGGGAAAGGTTAGGAATGACCGGGGTAGTAACAGTTTTGACAAAAATTAAAAGATGAAAAAAATGTCTTTGTTGGTGTTTTTCACACTTCTTCATTGATTGTTCATTAAAAAAAATCGAGGTATATCGATCCCCGTGCGCCGCGGTATTGTTTGTTAAAGTTTTTGTTGTCATGAAAACTCGTTGATTTACAACGCAAAACGTCTTATTTGAACTGAGGCTAATTATTTCAATAATATTTCTCAACTTCGCTTT
Organism: Dreissena polymorpha; assembly: GCF_020536995.1. NCBI lineage: Eukaryota > Metazoa > Mollusca > Bivalvia > Myida > Dreissenidae > Dreissena > Dreissena polymorpha. The sequence goes on along the minus strand of NC_068367.1, from coordinate 65,791,773 downwards.
TGCTTTATTTTGATAATTTAATCCAAAGTTTAATGTTATTGCGAAAATGTGCACTCTATGTGAATTGACAGTTTGACGTCATCAAAGGAAAGCCGCTTCCTGTCTGAAGCAATAAAGCGACAAGTTTCTCGCCGACAAAATTGGCTTCCTTTGTCTAGCAATCAACATGCCGAACCAATCGTGTGTTTGTTCCTCAATGGCAATCGTCCAATTAAATAATAGCACATGCAAAGCTCCGCCTTCGAACCTTTTGCAGAGAATTAACGGAGGTGGAGTTTAACGGTTTATTGAGCAAGTGTTTTACGTAAGTTGAGTTCCGATTTGCCGAAATTACTAGGCCCTAAGCATTGAAACGACGAATACATTTATCAATGATTTTCCGATCTCTGCATAAATATGCTACTGTGCGAGTATACTACGTAGGTTACAAACCAACAATAGAGATATAGACTCGTTTTATTTTCTTTCAATAGAGACAAACAAATGAAATTTGTCAAATGGCTTTACGCCGATAACGCCAACTGTATGGAATTGAGCGTTCGGGTGTATTCTTTGTCTTACTATAAATACTTATCAACTAGACGCAGTGCAGGCGCGAAATACCGGGTCAAACTGGATTTATTGGGGAGCATCTTTTAAAGGGAAAATATTTAAGTCGATGAAAAATAAAATGGGATCCACGGACGATTTGTGTAAAATTGGACATTGAGATGTTGCGGGTCTGCAGAAGATGTCATACGATGTTGTGAGCGGAAGGTAACGAAAATGTTACACTGTTCAAATGTGAGGAATAGGTAATAGTGGTTCGAATTTAACGCGCAGGGGTCTTGAAAAAACATGCGCAGTGCGCGGCAATAAGGACATAACGGTGTTCTTGAGAGAATAATCTTAAAAATTGTCAAAAATATAGTGCTATGCAACCCATGCTCCTGATCGTATAAATGCTCCCTACTTTTAAACAAAAAATTAAGCGCCCGAAAAACTCAGATTAAATGATTGCGCAATATAAGAATGGCGGCCATTTTCGGCCAAATTTTCAGGTTTTTGGTCTTGAATTCTTTTTTTCTCTCCATTTTGGCTTTAAAAAATCGCATGCGCGTTATACATGGAAGCGCGCTATACATGGTAAAATACGGTACTGATAAAAACAGAAAACATGAACATGTTTCATTAAAGGAAAATACTTAAATATTTTTTCAATTTTATCCAATTTACTACCATCATTTAAACAGCTTTGACAATCTTAAAATAAAATGTTATCATTATCAGGATCAAAGTCTGTAGTGAAAGATTCATAATACAGACAAAGACATTGGATAGACTTGTTATATGTGTGCTTATGATAATAATGTACATACTATATTTCACCAAAACTTTCTACATAAAATGACTGACAGTATCATAATTCCCAAAAAACATATACTTGTGTTTTCCTTTGAATACAACTTGGCTGGTCACATAAGAAATGTGGCTGTTGACATGACTTACTGGCTTTCCACTTCAATTGTTGTGATATGTCAATCTGCCATTTGATGTGAACAAGCTAATTTATTTTCCATCCGTCACAAAATTCAAAGATAAAACCTGTCAGAGTAAGTTCTGAACATACCAGGAGGTGTTTAGAGTCTAGCACATCTTAAACAGTATATATCTCTGAGCTTCTTAGGTTTGACTGGGGTAAATATGGTAACCACTGTTGCAACAGGCTGTGTTTTTGATTGGCCAGTTTTCTTTCATCCATGGGTGTCTGAAAAAAGAAAGACACATTACTGAAAATGTCTGTTTTTAATTATATTTTTGATACAGATGAAAAAAAATGAACAAGCACTGCCTGCCGTAGGGTGTTAAAACTTATCTGATTTGAATCTAGAGAGGAAATAATGGTCCTGAGACTACATGTATTGATAAAATAATAATCGACTATACATATTACAGGTGAAGTATAACCACTTTATATACTATTACTATGGAATGGGATTTGATACAGATAATTTTTTGCCATTCGAAAAATAGTACCTAATTATTAATGACAATAAGCTGATGGCCCAAAACACGTGCATTGGGGCAAGATTTTATCTGAGAAAACTCATATCTCTTTTGTGAAGTAGGAAACAAGAGTTGGTCACCATGGTCACGGACGCACCCACATTTTTCTTGTGTCACAAAACTCCATTAACGTCATAGAAAGTGAACAAAGTTACACAAGAAGGTAAGTTCATATGATGTAACATATGTTTCATTTCATCACATAAGACGCAATTCTTTCAGTAAACAAACACATCCGTTAGCTGAAGCGAAAGACGTTTGGACGGACTACGTTGAATCTACATTCAACCACCCTTCTCTTTAATTGGTGTCATGCAAAAAGCATGCACATGACTTGAAAACTCACCCAAGGTTCCCTATGTTCATAGACTGAAGGTCATGCACCATGGCGATGACAGAATATCAAGACGATTATTGCAGCTGATGTTTGTGCCTTGTGTGCAAATGCTTCCCGAGCAGACTCTACGCTTTGCAATCAGGGTTTTCTGGAAATAAAGTCAATAATGTGTCAAACGAGACCATACTAGCATGATTTGGACATTTTTTTTCAAGACTCCCAAGTACTGGTTTAACCCGGCCACACTTGTGATTTTCTAAATAAGCCATAAACTTTCATATAAACAAGGTAAAATAAAAAGGCTTAACTAAAGCCTTGTGTCCACAAAGTTCCAGAGTTGGAAAGCCTTTTAAAACTTAACATACAGTCAATGCAATCACGCCAAATATTATAAATTAGTTTATTTTTTTGTTTGTTGGTTATGACCAATTTTTTTGAAGAGTTTTAATATAAAAACAAATAATAAACTTTTTCTGACAAAAGTGGTATATATATTTGATGATTCACCAAATACAACATATTTTGAAAAAGTTGATTTACATAAGTTGAGGACAATCACTCAGAGGTGGTTATCACCTAATAGTTAAGATGGTCGCGTCCATGCAGAATTATAAGCGTTTATTTCGTATTAATATTCGCTCTATATCTCTACTTTACTCGCAACAAAATTTCTTAGCGGGATCACAAAATTACAGCTCCCACTAAGAAAATACGTAGCCAGTCGAGATATAAGCGTATATTAATACAAAACAAATAATAATCACTTTCTTACTGTTATGGCTGGAAATAAAGCGGCATTTAAAAATTAATAAAACTAGTAAAGGCTATAAAACAGCGAACCATACCAGTCTTGGCATGGACGTCGCCATCTTGACTTGCACGTGATTACCCCCCCTGATCACTTCTTCCTTGCCATTGATGCCATGTTGTTCAGTCATCTTGTTAACTGCAAATGACGGTGAATACTGCAGGAAAATGTTCAAAGATAGATTCCAGTTCTGTAATAAAGCCGTTTGCAGTAAAAAACATATTGAGATTTCTTTAAAGGGAAAGAGGTTATTCTTTCTGCAGACATTGTGTTTACTGAGAAAGATAGTGACATATTTAAAGGAAAATGTTTAAGACCTGTTCTGCAGTCATTTTGTTTTAAGATATAGTGGTCATCGAGTTCTCAATATATTTTTACAAACATTATTAAAACCAATAAAATACAGTTTATGGAATAACCTAAAATAATTAAAATAATAAAAATTATGGACGTAAAATTAAAAAAAACTGCCTCTATTTGGATTCCAAACTGGGGTAATTTATATTTGTATTCAAGGCAGTAAAAGCATATTGCGATACTATACACTATGTACCGCAATATATTGGTATAAGTTGTAGTCATATGTTTATTCATTTAAAATTGTTGCCATTTTTTTTAGTAATGCCAATGAGGTCTGTCAACTTACCCACACAATCTGTGAACAAGTCCCTTTAAGATCTTACATTTTCTTACTGCCGTGAACATTTAAGCTGATGTGACCTTAAACCTGACTCCCAGGTGTGTACAGTGGTCAAGTCAAGGTGGCAGCTGATAATTTCATTGCTTGGCACCGAGTGGTTTTAGGTAATCCTCGACCTAGTTAGGAGAAGAGAAATCATAGGAAAGATAAATCAAAGCAAAGTCAAATATATCAATATATTTAGATTTTTTTTGAAACACATGTTATTTAGATATATTTTGAAACAAAAAAATGTTTTCATAATAACGTGTTTGAGGCAAAATGTTAAGAAATACATGTTTTGATGTTTGCCATTATTACAATAGTTATCATGCATATGCATCTGTGGTGTTAATATATTGTGCTATATAACGCTCTTACATTGAAATTAACAAATATTTTCAATAACTCCATTAGGTTTTATTTAAAACAATCCATACAGAGCGGACGGTGCAATAGACTGCGGTGCGTAGTTATTTATAATATAAGTTACACAGCCTCTGAATTCCCATGTATGATGAGATACAGAGAAAGTCCATTAATATTGTGCAAGAGAGTCGTGACTGGGCCAATGATAAGTTAGAGCTTTGTCACAAAATGTCAACTAACCCTCAACCCACACTCCATGGGGTTCACACAATTGAAGTTTCATTATAATTGCCTTGAGAAATATGGACATGGTTTAATCAAATACAATACAATCCTTTAACATTATATGCAGACAAAGCACCACTCTGAATGACTAACCTTCACAAAAATGACTCCATTATTATGACTGTGAAAATTTAGTAAAATGTATGTGTGATATGTATCCACTTCGATAAGCCTGTGCAATCTGCACAGGCTAATCATTGACAACACTCTGCCTAAACCAGATTTTTGCAAGAAGAGACTACCTAAATACAAAAAAAATACCATTTAAGCGGAAAGTGTCGTCCCAGATCAGCCTGTGTGGACGACACTTTAGGCACATGCGTTATCTTAGAGAAAAGCTCCATTGTAATTATTCAGTCAACAATTAAAGGAAACATTCACCAAAGGTGAGTCTCAATATAAGTTTTTTCCAAGCCTCATACATTTGAAAGAGCTCAGCAATGGCACTGTTGATTGTTGAATTGTGGGTGTTGTTGCTGCTTTTGCTTCTGCTGCTGCTTATGTTGCTATTGAGACTGAAGCAGCAATATCTGCATGTCTTACTGTTGTGACCTCTATTTCTCTCTGTGGCACTTCATCTTTAGCTTCGGTTGTTACACAAGAGACTGACGGACCTTTAAACATGAATGAAAAGAAAACATGCAAATTTGTCTCAAATTAAACGCCACACGTATTTCAAGTTTACTGACCAAAACACTCTATATTCCTTAAATGTTAACATTTTCTTTTAAAACAATCTCAAAGTTCCTTAGTAGATAACAATCTAAATGGTTCTGCATTGAAAATCCTCTGAAAGTTGTTAATTGAAACAAGAGATTCATAATGGCCCTAAAGCGCTTACCTGAGTTAAACATTAAACTTTGGTAGAAGACTCGACCTGGTGCAAGATCGGAATTCAATTTTGAACTTTGCTTAGATATTGTCAAGATGAACATTCTGAAAAAGTTTCATCAAGATTGAGACATGTATGTGACTTCTACTGCGGAAACAAGGATTTCAAAAGATTAACTAGTGGATGCATGTCACATAAATTAAAACACCTAAAATGAAAAGATAAACATTTTGACAAAGTGTCATCAAATCAACTCATAAATGTGGCCTTTAGAGTAGCAAGAAGATTTTTCTACTATAATAACTAGTGACCTAGTTTTTGGATGCACAATCCCTCATTCCAACTTGCCATTGTCAAGATATGCATTCTCTCAAAGTTTTATCAAGATTGAGTCATAAATGTGGCCTCTATATAGGCATCAAGGGTTTCTGAAGATTTGACCTGGTGACATAGTTACATAGTTTTTGGATGCAAGTGACCTCGATACAAAATCAACCTATATATTGTCCAGATAAACATTCTTACCATCTAATGCAAAGGCAAAAATACAAGTGACCCCTTCACATATAAATGGCAGTTTTATTACGATAATTACCTTTTATATGGAACTTGATTTTGTAAAGAGATAAAAAGTCAGTTTGCTTGGTGCCTATAGATAATTTGTATGTTGTTGCTCTTGATGGTCAATTTTAATTTAAGGGTTTAGCGTGAAACTGTTGTATCTTCTTCACATTTCTATATGAAATGCAATAGTTTCACACTTATTGAAATAAGATATACTGGTAAATTAAGTGAAGTGCAGAAAACTGAGTTTGCATTTGGGTTTAACCAATTTGTTACAGCTTGATTACATCAAAGTATTAAAGTTATAAGGGCCACATTCTGTGAATATTGGGCTTAATGAACGTGCAGTCGGCACAGGATATTTAGGGACACAACTTTTGGCCATGACAGGATTTTCATGTAGAAGAGACATCCTTAAACAAAAAATTCCCCAAAAGTGGAAAGTGTAGTCCATTATAAGCATGTGCAGACTGCACAGGCTAATCTGGGGCGAGACTTAAACCAGCACGTGCATTAAGACCAGTTTTCCCACAACTAGTCTTATTATGAATGGGCCTCATGGATGGTGGTCACAGCTGTGCCACAGTGATCCCTTTTCCAATGGCAAGGGACTTACCTCAGTTGTTTTATATATATTTATTTGGGGCTGTTATTCGGCCCCTTTTAAAATGTAACAAAATATAGATTTTTCCAAAATGAATAAAATTAACAATTGAAGGATTCCAAAACAAATATATTTTTTTTTGCAATATTAAGTTCATTTTCCTTATCAGCTCTACAAGTTGAAACATAGCAAATGTAATATTGAACACACTTTTATCCCCAATATTTAAGCAATTGTTAGTAAAAACAACCACAACACCAATTTCTCCATTGTACTTAAAACAACACAGTTTTTCAGAATCCAAAGGGCCCCAGCCCCAATCCAAAAGTGGTGAAACAAGTAAATTCGTTGAATTTATATCCCCCACCAATATCAAAATTGTGACAGAGGGATGGATTGACAGACAACGCCAATTCTATATTCCTCCCACCTTTTAGTGCGGGAAGGGGGGGGGGAGAGTAATTAATGTAAATGTACAAGAAACTAAGAATGGTTGGTGAACAAAGGGCCCAACATGTGTGTATTATAAGTATTTGGGAAAAATCAAAAACTTACAACATAACATTTTAGGCATATATTTTATTAATGAAATGCATTTATGTACAAACAAGTTTCATTAAAATGCACAAAAGAAGTTCCACAATATGCTTCTGGACACAAAAGTTTTCTGGATGGACGGACAACGCCAAAACAATATCCTCCTCCAGATAAAATTATGACAGAAGGAAGGACAGACAAGTCAGCGACAATATGCTCTCACTTGTTGGAGCACAAAATCTCTAACCTGTAATTTCTAAGTACAAAGATGTATACATAATTCTTGAAAAAATGCTGGTCAGATAAGGGTTTTAGCATAGGACCTTACATGAAGCATTTGTGTAACCTTGATCCTTGCATATAGTATATTGTGAGACGTTAACCTTAGCCTTAGACATGAACCTTAACCCTAGACATGAATCTTACATACGACACACAGCAAGGAAGAAGATGGAAAAGAATTATAGAAGGTCAAAACAGAATCCACTGAGCATAGTAAAATAATGGCTAAGCAGTAATTATTTCTACCAATGTGTGATCTTTGATGTGTGACCTTGACTTGGGTCACAAACGCATAGGTCTTGCACTGCCTGATATTTGAGGACAATTACATCAGGCCATTTTGTGAATCAATTTAGTATGGCAGAATCCTTACCACATAAGGCATATTTAATCAAAATGTGTGATTTTGATCTTTGTGTGTGACTTTGACCACGCGCCTAGCAACCTGGATCTTATATTTAACACTCAGCTAGATACTGGAGAACAATTGGACAGTTATTACAGAATCCCTTGATGCATAGTAAAGAAATGACTAAATAATGTGTGACCTTGATCTTAGCCCCTAGCATTATAAGTGTTGAATGTGAAGCACCTCCAGATGATTGGCAACAACTATGGCAAGTTTCATGGCTCTGGCTCATGTGTAAAATAAAGATGCAGCCCTAAGCTTATATTATAAAGCATTTTTTTCAAGATACAAAGGGTCATAACTCCATTATTAACAAATAGAGTACAATGCCCATTTGAAGTGCCTCTTATCCATATACATACTCATACCAAATTTCAATGAAATCAACCAAAGCACTTCCTAGATATAGCTCCAGACACAAAAGTGCCAGATGGACTGAAGGACGGACGGAAAGACGGATGGACAGACAACGCCAATACAATATCCCTCCGCCTATGGCGGGGGATAACAAACTATTACTGGGACTTACCTGTTAAGATGTATTGCCTGTGTTGCAGTTGGGTAACATTTTTCTCTGGGACTGAACTTGTGAGGATAAGGTCCCTGTGAACAGATAGAAAGATCTTAACAAATCCCAGAAATATATTCAATGCATTCGGAAATGGCATCAGTTACATGGACCAAATATGAAACCAAGGGGTGTTGTGGTTTAACCAAATGTTTTTTCGAAGGTTTTACCTATATCAGTCAATGACCACAAGGGCCAGGTGCATTAATCAAACAAACTCTGTAGATGACCTCTAGATTATGCTCCATACCATATATGGAACACTTGGGCTTTGAAGTTGCAGACAAAGATTTGTTGTCCCTAAATATGTTTATGTAAAACTGGGAAATCCTAGGGCTAAGCCAGTTGATCCCAGAGACATAATTTGGTAATATTTTGAGAGGACTCACTTTACACTGTTGCACACCAAACATTAAACCTCTTGGCTATGGGTTTCAAAAACGAAGAAAACAAGATGTGTTTGTGAAACACAATGTCCCCCTATATGACGTTTGACCTTGAAGGATGACCTTGACTTTGTGAAGGATGACCTTGACCTTTCACCACTGAAAATGTGCAGCTCCATGAGATACACATGCATGCCAAATATCAAGTTGCTATCTTAAATATTGCAAAAGTATTCATAAAATAAGTGATTTGGGCCACATATATTTGACTTCTGACCTTGAAGGATGACCTTGACCTTTCACCACTCAAAATGTGCAGCTCCATGAGATACACATGCATGCCAAATATCAAGTTGCTATCTTCAATATTGCAGTATTCATAAAATGAGCGATTTTGGCCACATATATTTGACCTCTGACCTTGAAGGATGACCTTGACCTTGAACTTTCACAACTCAAAATGTGCAGCTTCATGAGATACACATGCATGTCAAATATGAAGTTGCTATCTTCAATATAGCAAAAGTTATTGCAAAATGTTAAAGTTGGCGCAAACAGACCAACAGACAGACCAACAGACAGGGCAAAAACAATATGTCCCCCACTACTATAGTGGGGGACATAAAAATGAACACCCAAGAAACATTCCTGTGAGGTTTCATTTAATTCTTTCATGTGCTTCAGGAGAAAATGTCCCTTGACAAAAAGTTGACAAACAGAAATACATTGCAAAAGGATGGACAGCAGATACCATGGTATCCAAAATGCATCCACAGTTTCAGGCCTCTAGTAGCAAAAAAAACTGTTAAAAAACATCACTTCAATTATGTCAAAGATATCAAATCAAAATATGGAGGTTCCCAAGTTCACATGCTTTTTTAAATAACTGCAAAGTTTCAATCCCTCTTGCACAATACTTTTTTTAGCTAGGGCGGCCACACAAGGGAAAGAGATGGACGAAAGGATGGAAGGACAGACAAAATCACAGATGAGGGCAAATCTTTATACCCCCCCCTTACCTCATATAGTGGGGACATTAATATCCATACTCTACCAAAAATTATTTGAATGACTGTGAAACTGTTTGCATAACAACCTACCTTGTAGATGAGGTAGTCTTGGCCCCTGAGCAGGGAAGTTTGGAGTTCCATGGATAGACTGGCTGTACCCTGGGGGTAGGAGCTTTACCCAAAATTCCTGACCAAGAGCTTGACACCTTTACCAAGGCATTGTCCTTGGATGTCCAGAAGGCCTGTTGTTGTTCAGCTGTGTAAAGATGTGTGATTGTATGGGGTCCTGTAGGAACCAGAAAATCTAGAAAATCCCGGAATTTTATCAGTTTTTAATAGACCTCTACACAAACAAGAGCTGTCAGAGGACAGCACGCTTGGCTATTCGAGTGCTTGACAGTATAACGTAATCCATCAGGGGGAAATTGTTCATATTCAATAAGGTCAAGGTAATATAGTCATATTCTAAGTGGAAGAGGACCATAATTGAAACATATTCAGGGGACAAAAATTCCACTCGTCCGCTCGTATTGACGAGTGAAATCTTGAAAGGACGAGTGAATTTCCCTAAAGCTCTCGTCCTACAGGACGAGTGAAAAAAAGCTGATGTTAAAAATGAATTTTCTGACCAGTAAGACTATTTTTCATTTAATTAAATCATTTTCTAAAAGCATATCTATTCCGAAAGTAGAATGCGAATGAACCGGAAATTGTAATTGTAAATTTTATACAGCAGGTGCGTGTTGTTATACGAGACTTGTGTCCCGAGTAAATATTGGCTTTTTGGTGTAAGCTTTGCGCGTACATGTTGACAGGGAACCATGCGACTGCAGTCACTGTAAGTATTGACTTTTAAAGAATTATTTAAGCGTGAAGTACGGTTTTAAACCAGATTTAAACCAGTCTGAATTTCGTTTGAAAAATGTGTGCCTTACGAGCGTTCTTAAAAGGGGGCGGGGGCGATGTTCAAACGTCCGAAACGGAAAGCACGCGAGCATTAGAAAAAAATATTTATTTTGTGTTCCTCATAAATAAAGTAACTTATTTCACTGCTTAGCAGTGATATACTTTAGGAAATTTTATAAGTCATATCAGCCCTTTGCAATCTTTATTTCACACATATTTGAAGGACGAGTGCGTGTGTTTGCAGGACGAGTGAAAATTTTAATGCACTCGTCCTGCAGGACGAGTGCAGTTTATGAATATTTTTGTCCCCTGATATTGATCCCTTATGTTTTAAAAGAAGTTGTACTTTATAGACGATTCTGAGTTCAGGTATATTTTCTACAATCTCTTTAACATTTGTAAAGACATAAAACAAACTAATAAGATTTTATTTTAAGTTTGATAGCAATAGCTTGGGTGGGATGGTTGGACAATCCTTCCAAAATAAAGTAAATAAATATTTGTGGATTTTTTTACTATGTTTCAAAGAAAAAAATCTTTTTGGGTGGGGGGGGGGGGTTGGGCGGGGGTAGAGAGAGGGGGTATAATGTGGGTGTGTGGTCATTTATTAGATGATCTTTCAAAAATAAAAAAAAGGAAAAAAATAATTTTTTTTTATTTATTTTGTTTGATTTTTTTTTTTGGGGGGGGGGGATTCTGGGGTGGGGCGTGGGGGATGGTTTTGGTGGAGTCATTGTGTTATGTCAGGTAAGTGTTGTTATGTCAAAGTATGAATCAAATCTGATCCTTAATAAAGAAGTTATGGCAATTTAATTAAAATTTATTAATTTGACCTTGAGAGTCAAGGTCATTCAAAGGTCAATGTCAAATTCAACTTGCCAGGTACAGTACCCTCATGATAATTGGAAAGTATTTGAAGTTTGAAAGCAATAGCCTTGATACTTAAGAAGTAAAGTGGATCTAAACACAAAATTTAACAAAATATTCCAAGTTAGGAAGACAAAAAAGCGCCATTATTCCATTAAAATGCCAACCAGAGTTATGCAACTTGCCCTGTACAGTCCCCTTATAACAGTTTTCCAAGTCTGAAAGCACTTAAGGAGTAAAATGGACCAAAACACAAAACTTAACCAAATGTTAAATTATCTAAGTATAAAAGGGGCCATAATTCTGTCAAAATGCCATTAAGAGTTACATAACTTTGCCTGCACAGTCCCCTTACGATAGTTAGTGAGTGTTGCAAGTATGTAAACAATAGCTTTGATACTTTAGGAATAAAGTGAACCTAAACACAAAACTTCACCAAAGTTTCAATTTTCTACATATAAAAAGGGAACATAGTTCTTACAAAATGCTTGATATAGTTGTCTGCTCTTGATTATAGATTGTGGTCATGTTGGTCAAGATGTATGAAAAATATAAAAGCAATATTACAATGAACATAGAAAATATTTGATGTGGTACGCAAACTTTAACATAGATTTATCAATAGTATGCATATTCTAAGTGGAAAAAAGAGCCATAATTCTTACAAAATGCCTGTTACAGTTGTCTGCTCCTGTTTATAGATTGGGGTCATGTTGGTAAAGAAGTATACTCAATATGAAAGCAATATGTTAAGGGACATAACAAATATTTGAGGTGGTACGCAAACTTTAACATAAATTTATCAATAATATGCATATTCTAAGTGAAAAAAGGACCATAATTCTTACAAAATGCTTGATAAAGTTGTCCGCTCTTATTTATAGGTTGGGTTCATGTTGCTTAAGAAGTATGCAAAATATAAAAGCAGAATCATTGAGAGAATGGACATGAACATTATTTCATGACCATTCAATTAACAAGTTATATGGCTGACCATATCCCAAAGCAAAATATTTTTTTTTTTGAATTCTTTGAAGAAAACAACATCTTCTAATCTGTATAAAAATACTATAAGCTAAAAGGTGTAATTGCTTTCTAGTTAAACAAGAATTTGTTACCATTGTGACAAAAATATCACCCAATGGTGCAAGTCATAATATGTAGCATGATGTTATAGATTGTCTTAGTTTTGTAATTTTCAGTGAAGTTTGATACAAAATGTAGATGCACAACCTCATATGAGAATGAAAATACCTGAAAGTTTGAATGCTGAACGTTGAATGTGAACAGCCACAGGCCACCGACATTTAGAAAGACCGACAGACATCCATCCAATGTGATTCCAATATACACCAATTAACAGGGGTATAATTAATAAATATCTACAGGGCATATTCTTACTCCAGCAGCATATTTGTATACTTAAAACTTGGACAGGTGGTTATTAAAAATTTTAATTTAACCCTTTAAGCGCTGGAACAGGATTTTAAAGGCCTTTGCAAACAGTTTGGATCAAGATGAGACGCCACAAAACGTGGCGTCTCATCTGGATCCAAACTGTTTGCTATTCTGATAGTATTCTTTGAAAAAAAGTGAAGAAAATGCTAATTTTAGAAATTCAGCAGACGACATTTTAGCAGATGACAAATTACCCAGCATGCAAAGGGTTAAAGATATTCTTATTTAAAATAAATGCAGATAATTATTTCATAGAATGTTGACTGCATTTCAATAATTGTTTAATTTAAATAATTTAATAAGTATTTTGTTTAATTTATGCAAGGGGAATTTTGTTAATATACAAGTGAAAACACACAAAAAACTTTTGGTTTAGAGGCTGAATTTTGGAACAAAAATGAATGAATATATGCCCTAACCCTTAATGATTAAAACTGACATCAAATCAACTCTTATATATGTATTTATTTACTCAGTTTGACTAATTTAAAAACACAAAATTCCAAATTGGTAATAGGAACTTTTCTTCACAAAGGTCAGAAAGGAACTGATGTTACGTAAACTTAATGTGCAACTCAACACTCTTTAAAAACCGGGCTAAATGCATAAGCCTAAAAAGTCGTTCAAGATTAGCCTGTGCAGTCCGCACAAACTCATCAGCCATGACACTTTCCGCTTTTAAGGAATTTTCATTTAAAGGCCTATTCGGAAAGTGTGGTCACTGATAAGAGCGACAGACTTAACACCTTTATCTGAGACAACGCTTTAGGCACATGCATTAAGCCCTGTTTTCCCAGAGTGCAGCTGAAATACTTCCTGTTTTTGTTGCTGCTGCAGCTGCGATAGGGCCATAGCCAGAGATTGTGTGAGTCTTGACGCCAAAGTCACCACCCAGAACAGGGAATGTAGGACAACACTGCTCCTCAGTCAGGTTCACATTATTGGAGAGCAACATATGGAGGTCAGTCACGTAAACAGGCGAGTCACTCAGCGCCTGCTCTATCTGTGGATCAGATTGTTTCACCTCGAGTGACTCAGCGGATGAAAGTTGAACTCACCAAGGCTCAGCTGTTGGAAGTGTTGCCATATTTATCTGTACATTAAAAAACAGGAATAACTTAAGCACTTTTAAACGTGACACTTAACCACTTTAAATATGACGCAATACAGCATTTTGCTAAAGAATACTTACAAATTTAGAATCAGTGCTATAAATATAAATTGTACTTATGTTCAACTTATAGAGCTGAATAAAGAAATGAACTCAATGCAACAACCTATTAAAAACAGTATTTGTTTTGGCAAACATTTAATTGGGAATTAAGCCAGTAATTATCAAAAAATATGGAATAGACTTTTTGAGATTAGCAATGCTTTGACCAAATAAATAACACTGTAAGGTCTCACCTGAAGCTCAAGATGCAGAGATGACATTCTAGCCTCGCTGATATTGCTAAGGGCCCAGTTTGAGTTCTACCTAACATCGGGTTGAGAGCCAAAGGGTATACTGGACCACACAACAAAACTGCTGTCATTTTTCAACGCCTTCTCAAGCGCCAACTCAATGCCAGGCTGTTTAGGATTGGAGTGGGTAGTTACAAACCCTGATGGGTTGACCTTTAGCACCTTGTTTCAGCTGTTGGTCGAACTTCCTGCCTGAGGCATGGCCATGGATGCTATGAGTGTTCACAACAAAGTCGGTGCTGCCTTTCTTTGTTAGCAACTGCGTCAAAAGTGCGTTCTCTTTGGACAGTTTGGACACCTGTGAGGACAAACCGGGACTGTCCGTAAAGTTACGACTGTCCAGGAGTATCCCAGTGGTAAGCATACGCTTCCGACTAAAACTCTACAAATATTCCTTGATTTTCTTTTGTTTCTTTCCGTTGTATTGTTTGTCCCAAAAAGAATGGAACGAGTTATCCTACTTTGTATTTATCGTGATATTAGTTGTGAAGTCCAACATTGAGAACTGACTGTACATGTTGCCATAACTGCTGCAATAAGTCATTGTGTCTGTAACGGTTGTCCCATCTCCGGCACTCGGGTCTAACAAACCAATCAGGCTCAAGTGCGGATCACTCGACACAAAAATTGTGGTTGATGATAACCATGTGTGAAAACTCTTTGTGCTCAAAATTTTCTATAGGAGGAATTTGTTCAACGATGCTGACCCTTTGAAGCTGGATGTAAAATGGGAGAAGCTAGGGGTCAGGGGAGGGGTCGTGCTTGACTTGAGGCTTCTGCGGGCCCGACTGGTGCCGTTGCCGTACCAACTCTCAAAACCGGGGCTCTCCTAAAAACATGGAAAATATAAACTAGTAAAAAAGGTTTATATTACAATCTATAACAAACTATGTCTCTTGATAAGCGTTGAAGTTTTTCAGAGGCAAAACTTCATTCTCATCAATTTTGAACTTGGCATTTCACTGGTTCCTTGTCCAAAATAACATGACAATTGATTCAATCAAACCATATCGTACGCAAACATCATTTAAATTGTTGGTCAATACTTTATTAATCTGTCAATTCATTATTAATATTTTTAACTTTTTTTGTTAGTGTCCGCTACAATGCAATCTCCAGACATGGAAAGGCCGCGTCCCCACATCACTGGACTGTAATACGGCCAGCCTTTCACCAGACAGTTGTCTTCTTTGCTGAGCAGTTGCTGTAACGTTGAGCGAACCAATATGGAATATGCAAACTGCACAGACTTATCTGGGACAACACTTTACACACATGCATTAAGTCCTGTTTTCCCATGCAACCTTACATTGTTGCCATTGCATGCATGAAAACTAACTCTAAAGCTTTTATTACACTGTACTGGGAATGAGGCCGGGGTCCTTCTTATTGAGAACAAATGCATTCCATGGAATCATATTTATAAGCTTTATTAAATATCTCACAACTTTATAAAAACTCAAGGCCTTATGAGGATGACAGAAATTCTCGGGGTGTTGTGTAACTGAGGTTCCTGTATGATAAGTTGGAAAGCATCGAGCTGAAGAAGAGTTTGAGTTATTGATCCTCAAGTAAAACAAGTCCTGCTGTAAACATGATATACACAATAAAAGACGCCATTTTATGTTTTGTTAAATCATATCATTCTTGTCAATTTCATCTTTAACATTCTTTGTACACAGGTTACACTGTAAACCATTATTATTTGAGGGACATTATTTTTGTTGATTTTAAGGGTTGACTGATCCACAAATTTATCACACACAGAAAAGTAACTGACACAAATTCATCATTTATTTTTCTGAACTGAGAAATCCACAAAATAAACTAATGTGTCCGTAAAAGTCTTTTTGACCACGAAATTTCGGATGAATATATATACGAGTTTACACTATACAAACAAGTAAAGAGGATATTTTATCTTAAGTACATTCATACTTTTCTTTTCCACCTCATCTTTTTTGCACTCTTAATACATAGGGGATACATAAGCGAGTCTTTTCCTGGCATATTTATGGGTATGTGAAATGGACCCATATGCAAAGCGTTTTTCTTTCTTTAACAAGGGCTGTTTGTAAAACATGCATGCCCCAAATATGGGCTGTCAGTTGTAGTGGCAGCCATGGTGTTAGTACGTTTTTTGTCACTGTGACCTTGACCTAGTGACCTGAAAATCAATAGGGATAATCTGCCAGTCATGATCAAGGTATCTATGAAGTTTGATGATCCTAGGCCTAGGAGTTTTCTTGAGACATCATTCGGAAACAATTTTACTGTGTCGAGTCACCGTGACTTTTGACCTAGTGACCTGAAAATCAGTAGGGGTCACCTGCAAGTCATGATCAATGTACCTATGAAGTTTCATGATCCTAGGAGTAAGCAGTCTTGAGTTATCATCCGGAAACCATTTTACTGTGTCCGAGTCACCGTGACCTTGACCTTTAACATAGTGACCTAAAAGTCAATAGGGGTCATCTGTGAGTCATGATCAATGTACCTATGAAGTTTCATGATCCTAGGCATAAGCATTCTTGAGTTATCATCCGGAAACCATTTTACTGTTTCGGGTGAACATGACCTTGACCTTTGACCTAGTGACCTAAAAATAAATAGGGGTCATCTGCAAGTCATGATCTATGTACCTATGAAGTTTCCTGATCCTAGGCGTAAGTGATCTTGAGTTATCATCCAGAAACCATTTAACTGTTTAGGGTCAATGTGACCTTGACCTTTGACCTAGTGACCTGAAAATCAATAGGGGTCATCTGAGAGTCATGAACAATGTACCTATACAATTTCATGATCCTAGGTCTAAGCGTTCTTGAGTAATCATCCGCAAACCATTTTACTATTTCGGGTCACTTTGACCTTGACCTTTGACCTAGTGACCTCAAAATCAATAGGGGTCATCTGCGAGTTATGATCAATGTACCAATGAAGTTTCATGATCCTAGGCGTAAGCGTTTTTGAGTTATCATCCGGAAACCATTTTTCTATTTCCGGTCACCATGACCTTGACCTTTGACCTAGTGACCTCAAAATCTATGGGAATCATCTGCGAGTCATGATCAATGTACCTATGAAGTTTCATGATCCTAGGCCTAAGCATTCTTGAGTTATCATCCGGAAACCATCTGGTGGACGGACATACAGACATAAGGACGGACGGACCGACATGAGCAAAACAATATTTGTACTGTGTTGAGTCACTGTGACCTTTGACCTAGTGACCTGAAAATCAGTAGGGGTCACCTGCGAGTCATGATCAATGTACCTATGAAGTTTCATGATCCTAGGCCTTAGCATTCTTGAGTTATCATCCGGAAACCATCTGGTCGACGGACATACAGACATACGGACGGACGGACCGACATGAGCAAAACAATATACTCCCTCTTCTTAGAAGGGGGGCATAAAAAGAGAATTAGGCATTCGATCTCCAAGTGTGGATTAAAAGTGTTCACTGGTGACACCACATGTCTGCACATGTGTAGATACAGTTATAAAGACAAGGGCTGATTGTAAAACATGCATGCCCCCCATATGGGCTGTCAGTTGTAGTGGCAGCCATTGTGTGAATATGTTTTTTGTCACTGTGACCTTGACCTTTGACCTAGTGACCTGAAAATCTGTAGTGGTCATCTGCCAGTCATGATCAATATACCTCTAAAGTTTCATGATCCTAAGCCTAATTTTTCTTGAGATAACATCAGGAAACCATTTTACTGTTTCGAGTCACTGTGACCTTGACCTAGTGACCTGAAAATCAATAGGGGTCATCTGCCTGTCATGATCAATGTACCTATGAAATTTCATGATCCTAGGCGTAAGACTTCTTAAGTTATCATCCGGAAACCATTTTACTCTTTTGAGTAACTTTGACCTTGACCTTTGACCTAGTGACCTGAAAATCAATAGGGGTCATCTGCCAGTCGTGATCAATATACCTATGAAGTTTCATGATCCTAGGCCTAAGCATTCTGTAGTTATCATCCGGAAACCATTTGACTATTTCGAGTCATTGTGACCTTCCCCTTTGACCTAGTGACCTGAAAATCAATCTGCCAGTCATGATCAATGTACCTATGAAGTTTCATGATCCTAGGCGTAAGCATTCTTGAGTTATCATCCGGAAATCATTTGACTATTTCGAGTCACTGTGACCTTGACCTTTGACCTAGTGATCTGAAAATCAAAAGGGGTCTTCTGCTAGTCAAGATCAATATACCTATGAAGTTTCATGATCCTAGGCCTAATTATTCTTGAGTTTACATCAGGAAACCATTTTACTATTTCGGGTCACTGTGACCTTGACCTTTGACCTACAGACCTCAAAATCAACAGGAGTCATCTGCGAGTCATGATCAATGTACCTATGAAGTTTCATGATCCTAGGCGTAAGCGTTTTTGAGTTATCATCCGGAAACCATTTTTCTATTTCGGTTATCATTTTACCATTTTGAGTCACTGTGACCTTGACCTTTGACCTAGTGACCTGAAAATCAATAGGGGTCATCTGCCAGTCATGATCAATATACCTATTAAGTTTCATGATCCTAGGCCTAAGCATTCTGTAGTTATCATCCGGAAACTATTTGACTATTTCGAGTCATTGTGACCTTGACCTTTGACCTAGTGACCTGAAAATCAATCTGCTAGTCATGATCAATGTACCTATGAAGTTTCATGATCCTAGGCCTTAGCGTTCTTTAGTTATCATCAGGACACTATCTGGTGGACGGACAGAAGGACCAACAGGCCGACATGTGCAAAACGATATACCCCCTCTTCTTCAAAAGGGGGGCATAATAAGTGCCTTATGATTAATATGTCTCAATTATATTTCAATAAGATCTAAAAAAAATTATATAACTAGCATAATATGATTTTATTCTTTTAATATTAAGTATTAGAAATAGTTATATTAAATTTGTTTTTCTGAAATCAATGGACTTTTCGCACGAAAAAAATAAAAATCCAAAAATTGCATTTTTTCCCAAATTGGCCATGAAAAGGCCTGATAATTAAAACGTCTTTGTTACCTTCTGTGTATTCAGGTCATCCTTGTCCACCACATCCTCAGCATCCTTGTCCTGACTCAGCAGCGACTGGAGCAGCAAAATAGCTTGATGTTTTTCTTGTATGTATATTTAGGACTCACACAAATTTATATAAATGTAATGAAAATCAATAACAGATGTTCAACAGCATAAAATATGGCAAATTAATAAATCTCACATCAAGTGTTACCTTTCTGTAAACATTGCGTAAAATATAAATATATACTCCTCCAAAGATTACTTAAACAACATTTTATTTAAAAAATATTCATCCATATACATTTCTTACATGGCATGGTGTTTATAGAAATGAAAGTCTAAAAATAGCCTCAGTTGCTATGTACATGTGCATCTATGTACAAATATGAAATTTTCAGTTGAAATGCTTTGTTTTTTCATGCACAGTTTACAAGAACTAAATGTTAGGACCATAATGACACAAATGATATGACAACATAACATAATATGCATTAGATCTAATGTTCTAACAAAACCCCTCACATTGTGTAATCAGATAACTATATTTTTACATAAATTATTTGTATCTTTTAGCTACACACTTACACTACTATGTTCGTACGCTAAACAACACATTGTAATTGAAATACTAATCACTAATTACAACAACTAATACATACATGTACACACTATTCCACTCTGAACACAAGGATGTTGTTGTTGTTGTACTGTCCCACAATGATGGAGGATGTGGTGCTGCTGTAGCAGACTGACCATGGGTACCTCACTCCATCCTTCTGAGTAGCAAAAGTAGCCAGCTTACTCTTACCCTCCCAGCCCACCTGTAGTACAGTGTTGGTTATCCATCCACAGACCAGCACCTGGCCTGCAGGGGTCACATGTAGACCATCTGAGTGCAGTAGTGCTGGGTCTGTGTATGTAGCCAGGAGTGTGCCATCCCTGGCCAGGGTGAGAAGCTTGTGCAGCCAGTGGCTGGTGATGTACAGCCTGTCTCCTGTGGTACTCACAGCACACCTGTCTACTGCAAAACAGAGTAACATCAAGATATTGAATTACTGTCAATGTTAAATAATCTTATTAAACGTACTGCAGTGATATTGTATTACGCATATGTTGCTATAAAGAGGCCTTTACACATCTAAAATATATGCATACATTTCAATGATTCAATAGTTAAGCGTGACAATAAACTTCAGTAGCAGAGCTATTGTGTTAACGTTTGACATGCTGAAATGCGACTGGTGAGTTAGATATGAATTGAAGCAAAACAATTACACAGATGGAAACAATTACACATACAGAAACAATTGCACAGTTCAATCAACAGTTTATACCATGTTACTATGTGCAGCATGAATAGATTTCCCACACATGTATACATGTGATAACTATGTACTGAAATAAGTGAAATTGACCAAAGCAGTTATAATTCATGTGCCGTGTTACAACATTATTTGTGTTTTTCAAGTGTTTATAACAAAAAAAAAATTATTCAAAACAGCAGTTATTGACACTTTTCTAGCTAGTTAGTTACCAAACCAATTTCAACAGCAAAATGTTTAAATGAACATAGATCTTACTACTATAATTGCAATGAAATTAATACATACACGTGAACACTTCATAAAAGAATACAACCACAAGAGTACCTTTGTTATATGGTGTTATGAAATTGTTCAATCTATCAAACATATTGTACATGTACAATCATTTAACAACCACAAAATTAAGACAGGGTCAGAAAGTGTCTCTTTCCCAGGAACTCAGTTTCTATTTATAGACATGTCATGTAGTGGATGTAATGGACTGTAGTATTCAAGGGCACATATGAATTATAGAACAAATATTTTATAATACATCAGCGGGTTTTCTGCTATGACATCTGAATTTTATTTTATTTTCATCTCACAAAGTATATAACTATAATTTATATGATTTAAAAAAACAACAAGATAAAGGCCTTATGGGTCAATATTTGTTGATTAAAAAATAAATCCCTGAATTCGGTTCATTAAGTCGATAAAAAATTTGTCATTGTCTGGATTTTTAACAAGAGCACAGCATAACAGGTGCCAACGCTCGGCTGTGAAAGCTTGTCAGATTTTTTTTTAGAGGTCACAGTGACCTTTACCTTTGACTTAGTGACCCAACATTTGGTGTGGCGTGTAAAACTCATCAAGGTTCATCTACATATGAAGTTTCAAAGTTGTAGGTAACAGCAATTTGATTTTAGAGCCTATGTTAAAGTTTATATTAAAGGTCACAGTGACCTTTGACCTAGTGACCCAAAAATGGGTGTGGCGTGTAGAACTCATCAAGGTGCCTGTTCATTTGAAGTTTCAAAGTTGTAGGTGGAAGCACTTTGATTTTAGAGCGAATGTTAAGGTTTATGTTAAAGTTTTATATTAGAGGTCACAGTGACCTTGACCTTTGACCTAATGACCCAAAAATGGGAGTGGCGTGTAGAACTCATCAAGGTGCATCTACATATGAAGTTTCAAAGTTGTAGGTGGAAGCACTTTCATTTTAGAGCCTATGTTAAAGTTTTATATAAGAGGTCATAGTGACCTTGACCTTTGACCTAGTGACCCCAAAATGGGTGTGGCGTGTAGAACTCATCAAGGTGCATCTACATATGAAGTTTCAAAGTTGTAGGTGGAAGCACTTTGAATTTAGAGCCAATGTTAAGGTTTTAGCCAACGCCTACAACGGACGACGAGCTGGCTATGACAATACCTCGGGTATTCTCTGAAAACAGCCGAGCTAATAACAAAATTTGACTAAACTCCTTTTCCCACAATGGCTAGAAAAATCCCTTTACATATTACAAATGTTATCAGGATGGATTCACCATGATTCTTACCTGTACCATCAAATGACCTATAGAGACTGCAGACCTGTTTGCCATTCAGTGTGTATTTGTACAGTTCTTCACTAGAGATGACAAAAAGGTCTCCTTGGTGATGGTCAATACCTCTACATTCATGTTGTAACTGAAACTTCCGGCCAGGAACAAGCTTTCCCTGGTTTACAGTGATAAACTGGACCTCATGTATCTTGCTATCATTGTCAATCACAGCCACTGCAACCTCACTGGGTGTGATCAAACAAATGTCAACTGGCCGAGCATTCACATCCCAGTGACTCACCACCTGGTACTGCTGGTTCAGCAGCTTAACATTCTGATTTTTCCAGTCTACAACCAGTGCCTGCCCATCGGGAAGAACACATATGCCTGAGATCCAACATTCATCTGAATCACTTGGTATTCTCACATTGTGCACAGTATTACTCTGGACCTTAATCGCCTTGCCTGACTTTCCTAGCAGAGTCAATGCCTGCTGTATTATATGCTTACATTTTATGCTGGCTATAAGGCAGAGCTCCTTATTATCTCCAATTTTCTGAACAATTTCATGGAAATGTGACAAGTCATTGTGAAGACTGGTGCATTTATGAATAGAACTTGTAACTGACCCTTTTATGCTTATAACTTCCTCTTTTATCTCGTTTAGTTCCTTCACAGTAATATTATCAAATTCATTCAAGATAGAAAGAACACTCCAACACATTTCTTCTTTTAAATTTTTGCCCGATGTACCAACAGAACTATTACCACACTCATCAATGTTAGTATTTAAATTTCCACGAAATTGTTCTATCATGACTGCCCCATGTTCCTTGTATGTTCTCTGCAATGACTGAACACTGGCCTCCTGATTTATCTGTAGGCTTTTGATTCCCCCCATGACAGTTTCCAGCTCCACTGACAGTCCCTGTAGGTCTGTGGGCTGCATGTTGGTCAGCTCCGAAATCGGGGTCACTTTACTGCACTTGCTGAAATACACAATTAATACATGTACATACCAAGGAATAGTCAGTAAAATAATGTAATGCTTCAAACAAGTATACAGTGTCAAATAACAAGAGCTGTTAGAGGACAGCGCGTTCGACTATTCGAGTGCTTGACAATATAACATATTAGCCATCATGGGGAAATTGTTCATAATCAATAATTTATTAGAGATCTTTCAAAAATAAAAAAAGGAAAAAAAAAATAATGTGGGGTGTGGTCATTTATAAGATGATGTTTAAAAAAACAAAATTAGGGGGGGGGGTAGGGGGGTTAGAGGGGGGTATAATGTGGGGTGGGGTAATTTATTAGATGATTTAAAAAAAAAAAAAATTTTTTTAGGGGGGGGGGAGGTGGAGGGGGGAGGGATTCTGGGTAGGGGTGTGGGGAATTGTTTGGGTGGAATCCATTGTGGTATTCAGGTAAGTGTTGTTTTGTCAAAGTAATAATAAAATGTGATCATAAATAAAGAAGTTATGGCAAATTAAGCAAAATTTTCAATTATTTAAGTGTAAAAGGGGCCATAATTATGTAAAAATGCTTGATACAGTAGTCTTCTCTTGTTTATACGTTGGGGTGATGTTGGTAAACAAGTATGCAACATATAAAAGCAATATGTCAAAGGATATCGAAAATATATGGGGTAGTACGCAAACTTTAACATAGATTTAACAATAATATGCATATTCTAAGTATAAAAGGGGCACTTATTATGTAAAAATGCTTGATACAGTGGTCATCTCTTGTTTAAAGGTTGGGGTGATGTTGGTTAACAAGTATGCAAAATATGAAAGCAATATGCCAAGGGACAATGAAAATAAATAGGGTAGTAGAAAAACTTAAACATATGCTGCATATTTTAAGTGGAAAAGAGGCCATAATTACGACAAAATGCTTGATAGAGTTGTCCGCTCTTGTTTATAGGTTAGGGTCATGATGGTAAACAAGTATGCAAAATGTGAAAGCAATACGTCAAGGGACATTGAAAATATTCGGGGTAGTACGCAAACTTAAACATTTGCTGCATATTCTAAGTGGAAATGGGGCCATAATTATGACAAAATGCTTGATAGAGTTGTCTGCTCTTGTTTATAGGTTGGGGTCATGATGGTTAACAAGTATGCAAAATATGAAAGCAATGTCAAGGCACAATGAAAATATTTGGGGTAGTAAAAAACTTTAACATTTGCACGCTAACGCAGACGCTAACGCCGACTATATATACACTATATATATTTTATATATAATAGTCGAGCTAAAAACAATCATGGAAAATAAATAAACGCTTTTTTCATTGGCTTAATACAGGGGTATATAGATTTGCACTCTTCCAACCATCCAGGTGACTTTTCTGTTGTATGTAACTCAACACGTATTCCTGAATTTTACGAGTACAGTAACCAGGCATGTGAGCTTGTGCACCTCTATATTTTCGTTCTGTTTTTTTTTTCATTATCCCCACGCTTTTTGAAAAGCCAGGCTTCCTGAAAAGGCCGGTCCTCCGGTCTTGTCCGGCAAAATTCTTTACGGTCCGGCGAAGTTTCTAATATCGCCGGTCCTTGTGACAGGCAAACAAATGACTTAATACCGAAAAGTCATACTAGCCAAAAGAACGATAACACCCAATTAGAATAACTCTTTTCGTTAGTTTCGAGCCTTTTTGTAATTAAGAACACTATCGCGTCACTAGTTCTTAGGAGTGCTCTCCCTCTGTTTTGTTTTTTTGAGAACGTCAATTTGATTGGTCCGATTATTACCATCTATCCATTTACAAAAAACTACACATGGAAAAAATGCTTATACAAATGATCGAAATCGTCAAATTTGAAGTTGTCATCATCATATGTAAGCGATGTTTTGCTTTATGTATCGTCGGAACGCATAAAATAACACAGAAATGTGCTTATATTAGTGTAATATCGCATTATCATTTTATTTTTGATAATATAAAACAGATAGTTTGGTAAAAGATTGATATTGTACGGAGAATATATACGAGTATATTTTGTACAAGTTGACTACATAATTACATATTATATTGAATGAATCACATATTTTAAAATTACGGTGTGTTACATTTGCATAAGAACACATAATGATTTGATGTTATATGTTCCAAAATCAATTACTTATAGTTGTCCAATACTTATACACAGGCTGCACATTGCAATAAATATGAGTTAAACTTTACTAAATTCTTCAGTTATAAACTCGCGCTGTTCGGACAGGTGAATTTTTGTCCGGACAGGCAAACTTTTCCAGCAGCCTGTCCTGTTGACAGGCACCTTTTGGGACTTTTCAGGAAGCCTGAAAAGCTTGGGGATGCTGTGGTTATCTCCACCATCCGTCTGTCTGTCTGTCCATCCTGGCCAATATCTCCTCCTACACTATAAGCACTAGAACCTTGAAACTTACACACATGGTAGCCATGAGCATATGTGCGACTCTGCACTATTTGGAATTTTGATCTGACCCCTGGGTCAAAAGTTATGGGGGTTTGAGCGGGCGGGTCAGAGATTTTCACTCATTTTGTATGTTATTTTACATTAGCTTATTAATTTCTGCACCAATTTACTTCAAATTGATACTGAAATTCTCTTATGACAATACGGTCAATCTCAACTATGCATGGCCCCATTACCAACTCTGATACGCCCCGCCCAAATAGGCCACACCCACACAAAATTGCCTTTTAATATAATTTCTTCATTTCTACACCGATTCACTTCTAATTGATATTGAACTATTCTTATGACAATACGGTCAATCACAACTATGCATAGCCCCATAACCAACCCTGGGGTGCCCCACCCACATAGGTCACACCCACCCAAAATTGCCTTGTACTCCTACTTAACTTCTTCATTTCTACACCGATTCACTTCCAATTGATACTGAACTTCTCTTATGACAATACGGTCAATCTCAACTATGCATGGCCCCATTACCAACCCTGGGGCGCCCCTGGGTCAAACATGCAGCGTGGGGATACGCCTCGGCCTCTGCCGCGCCATTTCTAGTTATAACTAAAGCAATGTCTATTTTTTATTTAAAAAAATGACATTTTAAAATATGTGTCGATTGTAAAATAAACAGTATTGCTACTAGAGGACTGACAATTTACATCAATATTTATCGTCATGTAATTTTGCCCACGTGCATGTCCCTTTAACCAAACAATCATATCTTTTTCAATTGTGATAAGCGTAACTATAAAGGATTGATGATAGATGGATACGTCTACAGTAACATATTAATCGTCAGGGAAACTCGTGCAACTCTGTATGTTTGTTCTTAATTTTTTGGCACTTTTGGGACAAATTCAGGATTGCAGAGGTATTCATGTATTAAGAAAACATATCTAGTTGTTTACATTGTTTTCACTTTTGATATTGTAAACCTTGACAACACTATGCATAATAATGCAAGAAAAGATCATTAATGTTCTTCCACCCCACAAAACAGGCATGACTTCCAGATTTTTTTTAATTAGCCAGCAATGAAAATCATATAAATTATTGTTTAATAAACAGGCTGGGACTGTTTTTTTGCAAGCACCTGTCTAAAATGCTTTAAAATTCAATCAGTGAATGCATTTAATTATAGCAGTACTGTAATATATCTGTACAATGCCTAATGTTCCTACATAGTTTTATCATAATTGAAAGTCTGCTTACAAGATTGTTATTATGTGTATTAAATGTTCAAAACCTGACTACTACATATACACCATTATAATTTCATGTTAAAAGCTTCTGTGACCTTTGAACTATTGACCTCAAAATGGATTGGCCTCTTAATCTTCTTCGATGTAAACATAAAACATTTTGCATGGCTGTAGGTCAAAGCATTCCCTAGATATTGTCTAGAAACAATTGGTCTACGGTCAAACAGACAAATGGACCAAAGGACAGATGCAAAGCGAAATAACCCCAAATCTTAAAAGAGGTCCTCTATTAAGTCTCAGTGTGAACAATCTAGCCTGTGATGAGTGGCTTATGACATGCAACCTGGTCTACTATCTCACAATATGTTTTGTTGTTATTTAACCTATTGTGATTATTTTGCTTTTGTTGTTGTCACATGATCTGTTCGTGGACAAGAAAAGATGCCATTGTAAAACATTTTTAAGGAGAACCCAAGATATTGGTTTACTGTTTATTATTTATGTGTGATACAACTGTATTGACATTTCATAAGCAAGCCTAGAGTCAATGATATTTTAAAAATTGGGAAATAAGAATAGAATAATATTTTGCAATTTACTTTATACTACACACAATGAGAAAAGTGTTCTGCGGTCAGACACATATCCCCCCCTCCCCCCCAACAGGGCTTTTAACTAGTGATCCCAATTTCAATAGGGTTCATCTACTGTCCAAGGCCAATGAGCATCTGAAGTATCAAGCAAATCAGTCAATTCATTGATGAGTTATTGATCAGAAACAATTTTCACACTTATTGTTACAGTGACCTTAACATTTGACCTAGTGACCCCAATTTTGACAGGGGTCATCTACTGTCCAAGGCCAATGCGCAAGGGTAGTATGAAGCAAATTGATCGATTTGTTGATGAATTATTGATCAAAAACGCTTTTCCCACTTATTAAGCCAGTGACCATGTCCTTTGACCTAGTGACCCCAATTTCGAGAGGGGTCATCTACAGTCCAAGGATATTTCACATGACAAGTATCAAGCCAATCGGTGAATAAGCTAAAGTTATTGTTTAAAAAACTATTTCACACTTACTGCGTAACTTATTTCAATTGGGTTCATCTACTGTCCAAGCCCAATGTTCATGAAAAGTATCAAATAGGATAGTGACCTTGACCATTGACCTAGTAACCTCAATTTAGATCGGGGTCATCTACTGTCCAAGGCCAATGCACATATGAAGTATCAAGCTAATCAGCCAATTCGTTGTTAAGTTATTGAGCGGATACCACTTAATGTGATAGTGACCTTCACCTTTGAAGAAGTGGCCTCAATTTCAATAGAGGTCATTTACTGTTCAAGACCAATGCAAATGTGAAGAATCAATCCAATAGGTCAATTTGTTGACGAATTATTGATCGGAAACGATTTTCACACTTAGTGTGATAGTGACTTTGACCTTTGACCTAGTGATTACAATTTCAATAGGGGTCATATACTGTCCAAGGCCAATGCAGAAGTGAAGTACATGTATCAAGCCAATCTGTTAATTTGTGTACGAGTTATTGATCGGAAACAATTTTCATACTACATGTAAGTGTGATAGTCACCTTGACCTTAAAGCCTTGACCAAAACCTTTAAGGTCACCTTGACCTTAGCTCTTAAAACCTTGAATCGACTGATTTGACTCTACCAAATGTTCTTGTTCGTTATTTGTCCTTTTAATAATAGTATTTTATTTGTTTTTATTGCACATGTGATTAACAAAATAATCCAAATAAAACTGGTATTACTATAACATATAATTCTAAGTTCTTTCTGTATTCATGGTCTAAAATCAACTGTTCCAAAATACTGAAAATTGCTAAAAAATCTGATGTCAGTACTGTCTGTATTATTTCAAAAATATGGAAGGGAAAGACCGCCAATATTATTCATCACCAGAAATGTTGCACGTGTTGAATATTCAGCTCATTTGTTAAACAGAGAAAAATTTAGTTAACATTCTAGTTAAACATTTGTTAAAACGCTGAATTACAACTTTTTAATATCTGTTTTGTACAATTGTTAAGTGTAAAATGTTGTATGTTCCGATTCTACAAATGCACAGTACGCAGGTGTAGAATTGCACTTAGTTATTGAAGTACATTTACCGTTTGCTTAACTCAGGGGTCTCACGAGTGGGCGAAATGGGCGATTCCTTCGCCAAATTAATCTTCACTTCGCACATTAATTTCATGACGGCAAAGTGACTTCTCCTCCTTTTAATGATTTACTTTGTGCCAGACATTGACCGATTAAAATCAATTTGATGTGGAGAATTGGACACAGGAGGATTCTCAGCCATTAGTGCCCCATGTACAGGTCATGCTAAGTTGAACATTCAAAAGAACAGTCTAGAGCTATTACACTTCTTGAAATTGTTAATAGATGATGCCTTGATTAATTGCCTTCCGCTGGCTACCAATAACTATGATTTAGCCATGTTAAATAGCCCATTAAAACAATACTAAGGAATGATCAAATGGGAAGATGTAACCTAGCACTGGCAATAAATATGGGGCTCATTTACAGGTCAGATTCGGAATCTCTGCTGTAAAATGAGATTTTAAATGAATTTTTAATTTAAAACAAATATTTGTAAAAAAATATGAATTTGATTTAATGTTGAATTGCTTAAAATTAACAAGGAAGTAAAAAGATTCTGAACATTACTGGTTTGTTACAATTGAAATTTCTTTGATACACCTGTTAAGGAAAAAAAGTAATTAAAAGTACAATTGTAATCAACAATCAATGAGAAATAAGGAAAATGTTGGTTTTATACACTTAAAATGTCTTATTGTATAAAACAAGTGAAGATTTGATTGAAAGCTGAACAGAAGCCACTAAGTTGCTGCAAAATATACGTAAAACTAAGATCTATGACCAAAATGTACCATTTCTACCAAATATGTTACCAATTCTCCCTATTTTGGCTTTAGGGAGAAGTGACTGACTTCTCCATAAATTTTGAGCCTAGCTAGACCCCTGAAACTTCAACAGGTTTAAATGTTTAAATACACACATGTAACTTCATAAACTACAGATCTGAAAATGAAGATATCGCATATATAAAGTCTTCATAAATATAATTCATATTGTAAATCATAATAATGAATAAAAGATAATATATCTATCTGAAAGTAGTCGATGAAAAACTACATTAGCATCTTGAATATTTTTAAAGTTGTACGATCCATATTAGTAATCTGCTACAAGTCAGCATATAACATGTTTACACTATACCATTGTACAGAACACAAGTCGACGAATCACAATTCAACATTTTACAACGCATTGTTCATACAACGATGCAACTGGTGTTAGGGTACAAATTGTCGTTAGTAGTAGCCTCCCTTCTATTATTGTGGACGATTCTAGATTAAGGTAAGGATTTATTAAAATATATCATTATCATCATTGTTATATTCATGGATGCAGATGGGTGTTACACGCATTGGATTACTCAATAAGTGGTTCTCAACCACCTGCGTGCTGTTTACAATTTACTTTGTAACACAATGTAAATAAACAATGCATCTGCAATTTATTTTTATTTTTTCATTACCGTTTTCGGTTTAAACATCTAATTTGACATGGAGGTCTGACCCCATTATCTATTGAACACAGACCAGACTCAGCATGGTTACGTGTAACTAATTTGTGGTGGATTTACATTCCCATTTAATGGGAATGCCCAATATATTTTCAGCATCTAGCCTAGTTCAAATGTGTTCTCTTACCAAAGACGTACAATATAGACTTGGCTTTCCTCTTGCAGGAGACAGGAGAGTACAAGGAATCACAGGACAGCGATTTTGTGTTGAACATGACTTCAAAGAGGAATCCTGTATTGATCCCCTTTTCAATGTTTATTTTAAGAAATAAGACGTTTGGCGGCTGTGTGATATTTTGTTATAATTATAATGATTTGTTATGGTTAGATTATAGTAAATAATTTGAGGTAGATTGTGAAACAAGTTCATTCCTGGAATCCATCACCACGTGGGTCTTATTTCATTTTTGAGAACATGCCAGTGCTTTCCTGCATAGTGGTGAGCGTTAAACTCAGGTAGCCACTGAAACCGTTTTTGCACGTCTTTGGTAGGATGCGGCAAGGGATTGAACCCACAACCTCATGCACTCGTGGCGAACGCTCAACCACTGAGCTGTCGAGGCAGTTTTAAACTGTGGTTGCTTTGTTAAAACAATTGTTATCAATATGACAGATACTAGGTAATTACCTCAAAATTACCTTAATATTGTTTCAGATCGAAGCTATCCCCTACAAATCAATGCTCCAGAATGGATCCTGGATGTGTAGAAACTTTTAGAAATAGACTGAATAGGGTTATTGGTTTGCTGAAATCCTGTACATATCAATCTTTGCATGATCTAAGACATGAACTTGAATGCATAGCCTCTGCAGCTGCACGTTTACCATCAAATAGTACTGCAGCCAGTGTTGACTATGATTTATTGACAAGATTTGTGGGTTTTGTTGTACAATCATTAGATTATCTTGAAAATACAGCAATTAGTGAGGGAGAAGCTGATAACAGGCTATGCACAGTGCAGACCACATGTGGACACGGGCTTGTGGGAAGGCCTGCATATGTACAGTGCAGACCACATGTGGACACGGGCTTGTGGGCAGGCCTGCATATGTACAGTGCAGACCACATGTGGACACGGGCTTGTGGGAAGGCCTGCATATGTACAGTGCAGACCACATGTGGACACGGGCTTGTGGGAAGGCCTGCATATGTACAGTGCAGACCACATGTGGACACGGGCTTGTGGGAAGGCCTGCATATGTACAGTGCAGACCACATGTGGACACGGGCTTGTGGGAAGGTCTGCATATGTACAGTGCAGACCACATGTGGACACGGGCTTGTGGGAAGGCCTGCATATGTACAGTGCAGACCACATGTGGACATGGGCTTGTGGGAAGGCCTGCATATGTACAGTGCAGACCACATGTGGACACGGGCTTGTGGGAAGGCCTGCATATATACAGTGCAGACCACATGTGGACACGGGCTTGTGGGAAGGCCTGCATATGTACAGTGCAGACCACATGTGGACACGGGTTTGTGGGAAGGCCTGCATATGTACAGTGCAGACCACATGTGGACACGGGCTTGTGGGAAGGCCTGCATATGTACAGTGCAGACCACATGTAGACACGGGCTTGTGGGCAGGCCTGCATATGTACAGTGCAGACCACATGTAGACACGGGCTTGTGGGAAGGCCTGCATATGCACAGTGCAGACCACATGTGGACACGGGTTTGTGGGAAGGCCTGCATATGTACAGTGCAGACCACATGTGGACACGGGCTTGTGGGAAGGCCTGCATATGTACAGTGCAGACCACATGTAGACCCGGGCTTGTGGGCAGGCCTGCATATGTACAGTGCAGACCACATGTAGACACGGGCTTGTGGGAAGGCCTGCATATGCACAGTGCAGACCACATGTGGACACGGGCTTGTGGGAAGGCCTGCATATGTACAGTGCAGACCACATGTGGACACGGGCTTGTGGGAAGGCCTGCATATGTACAGTGCAGACCACATGTGGACACGGGCTTGTGGGAAGGCCTGCATATGTACAGTGCAGACCACATGTGGACACGGGCTTGTGGGAAGGTCTGCATATGTACAGTGCAGACCACATGTGGACACGGGCTTGTGGGAAGGCCTGCATATGTACAGTGCAGACCACATGTGGACACGGGCTTGTGGGAAGGTCTGCATATGTTATTTCATATGAACAGTTTAACTGTTTAGCAGAGCAGGGTTTCACAGCAGTCCAGATTGGGGAGACAACTGGGACCAGCACTGTTTAATTAAGCTTGGAACTTTATGTACATTTCCTTAATAATTTTTCTTCAACTAATTTACTTGCGCCTGCTATTAAATAAACATGTTTTACTCAGTGTTGACTTAGTGTTTCTTAAAAAATATTATAATGTAAGAAGACTTCATTTATCATTTAATAAATACTTGAGGCTCGCTCTGTATAAAAGGAGTTTTAATGCATGTACATAGTGTTGTCCCAGATTAGGCTGTGAAGTCAAAACAGGCTTATCAGGTGCGATACTTTCTGCCTTAACTAACTCTTCGCTCATATAAAAATACGATAACAGCGGAAATTAAGTGTCTCCCTGATTAGTGTGGACTGAACAGCCAATCTGGTAAAACAATTTACACAGATGCATTAAGCCCTATTTCCCCAGATCAAGGCTCAATTTATTAGAGTATAGACGTCTAAATGCTATTTAACTTTTAATTCATGATACAGTTACATGTAATAATTAATGATTTGTCCATTTTAAATGATGCATATTTATTGTACTGGGTTGAACGAAACTTATCTTAATAATATGTTCACTCAACATTCTTTCAATTATGTTTTGCTGTGTTATAGAATTATGTAATAATAAATAAAATTTTAACAACTAGATTCTTTTTTCTTCATGTAATTCCTTTATATATTTTTAACCAGAACAACAACAAAATCCATAACACAATGAACGCACTACAAAATACTTCATATTCATGGAACAAAACTATGGTAAAATTCAAAATCAAGGTTCACAATTTAAAAAAAAATTCATATTAAATTATTTCCAAGTTCCATCAATTGTTTCTCTATGAATAAACAACACTAGTTTCATCTTTATGTAAGACTATTACAATTAATGGTTGTTAATAGACTGATAAACAATGGAAAAGGTTACATAATCTACAGATTAAAGAGCATTGTGATTTGATTTCATTGTTCATGAAATAAGAACCAATATCGTAATTATGATGTGCAGCTCGCACTCAACATTGACTTCTGCAGATGATACCTAAAACAGTCAACAATCCCTGTTCATGTTATTGACTCTTGATGAAAAATCTGGAAAATGCATAGCACAATGTTTATGCAGTTATTTGCAGGACATTGTTTTCATCAATTATTCTGGTTCTGAGTGACCTATGATCAAATACTTTGTATCCTTTATTGTAATGACAAAATGATTGAATCGCCATATTTCATCACGTTTTCAATAAAAAAAATACCTTACACACTTTAAACTAATTTTTTTTTGTCAAGGCATCTCATGTCTCTTGAACTCAAAGTTAACGAGTATTTTTACACTGATATTTGAGCGCTTTGTTTATAAGCAGTTCGCATATTAAAATTTAATAGATTGTATAAAATTAGTATGTATTAGCACAAGTATTACGTAATGACGACAGTACTATGAGGGAACACATTTGGTCACGCCTCCACATTTTGTGACTGACACAAATTAATTCAAGCATAATTATTTCAAATAATAAGGTCATCTACTGACAGTACAAAACCAATAGCCAGGGTTAAATATATCCCATAAAACCATGCTGCACAATTCATCAAATATATACTTATATTAAATGCATAGTCAGCTATCATTTATTTCAGCTATGACAAGTTTTTATTTCATAATGATTTAATGTCAGTTTAAACAACATACACTATGTACCAATTTCTACGAGTTATTTCCTCCTACACTATTTAAGCACTAGAACCTTGAAACTTACACACATGGTAGCTATGAGCATATGTGCGATGGTGACGGTGACGGAATTTTGATCTGACCCTTGGGTCAAAAGTTATGGGCGTTGTGGTGGGGCCGTCAGATAATTTCCTGCGACCGCTATTCGAAAACGGCTCATAACTACTATGGCCCTTCAAATATTGCTTTCATATTTGGTATGCATACGTATCCTAGGACATTTTTTTATGAGCATACAATTATTTTACCCCTGTGACCTTGACCTCAACTTGAGGTCAGTTTTCAGATTTCGAAATCTGTGACCGCGATTCAAACAAGAGGGCCATGATGGCCCTGAATCGCTCACCTGACTCATTAAGATCAGATGAAAACTATGACCTCTATTGTCTACACAATGTTTTTCTATGATTTGACCTAGTGACCTAGTTCCTGACTCTAGATGACCCAAATACAATCCCAATCCAGATTTCATCAAGATAAACATTCTGACCACAGTTCATAATGTAGCGTAATTACGTATTGTTCGTTGATATCACACAGTAACAAACAAAGTTCATTTC
The DNA here is from genome assembly GCF_020536995.1 of Dreissena polymorpha. Lineage (NCBI taxonomy): Eukaryota > Metazoa > Mollusca > Bivalvia > Myida > Dreissenidae > Dreissena > Dreissena polymorpha. The sequence goes on along the minus strand of NC_068367.1, from coordinate 65,756,654 downwards.
TGATTTCTTTGCGTTTTATTTCTGCTTATTAACACAACACAACGTTTCCAAAATGTTTGTCAAATACAAGATACATGCGAAGCCCGCAATGGGCCCATCCCGCGAAAGCCAGCAATAATGTGACTTGTATGTTCGGCCGTTTAAGTAAGACTGTCTATCATACAACGCAGATGCCAATTTATACAATAGTGGACAAATAAATTGGGTGACGGCTGTCTGGATGATTGACTTTAACATGAGTTGAATTACCTGATACGGGATGGCTTTATGTGTGACTTACACATCTTGTGCATATGTATGCCAATAATTAAGCGAGACCACGTTTGTTTAACTGCATATATGAAAGTTCACCTGTCATTTAACATGAAAATATACACAAATTAACAGTGCGCATGTGCTTACCATAGACATAACTAATTAGTGAACCCAGCCATGGGCAATAACTTGGTGCATTTTTTTCGTCTAATTTGACGACGACATATGATGCCCATTTATGCATTTCTTCATGAAGACAGATATTATGTATTCAGTTACACCGAACAAGGAATATACATGAAATACACCAATTATGCGACATGAAATACATCAATTATGCGACAATAAATATTGGATGAAAACTGTGACCTCTATTGTCAACACAAGGTTTTTCTATTTATTTGACCTAGATTTTTACCCCAGATGACCCAAATACAATCCCACCCAGATTTCATCAAGAATTCTGACCAAATTTCATAAAGGTTGGATGAAAACTGTGAACTCTATTGTCTACAGAAGGTTGTTCTATTATTTGACCTAGTGACCTTGTTTTTGACCCCAGATGACCCAAATACAATCCCAAACCGGATTTCATCAAGATAAACATTTTGACCAAATTTCATCAAGATTGGATGCAAACTGTGACCTCTACTGTCTACACAAACAAATTGTTGACGGACGGACGCACGGACAAACGCAGGCACGCACAACGTACGCCGGACATCACACCATCACATAAGCTCACCGTGTCACTTCATGACAGGTGACCTAAAAATATGTGTCGGAGATAAACATGAACAGTTGTGGTTAAAATCCCATAGAAACAAGGGCTGTTTGTAAAACATGCATGCCCCCCTATATGGGCTATAAGTTGTAGTAGCAGCCATTGTGTGAATACGTTTTTTGTCACTGTGAATGGTGGTGGTGGTGGTGGTGGTGGTGGTGGTGGTGGTGGTGGTGGTGGTGGTAGTGAAGTAGTAGTAGTAGTAGTAGTAGTAGTAGTAGTGGTAGTAGTAGTAGTAGTAGTAGTAGTAGTAGTAGTAGTAGTAATAGTAGTTGTAGTAGTAGTAGTAGTAGTAGTAGTAGTAGTAGTAGTAGTAGCAGAAGTAGTAGAAGTAGTAGTAGTAGTGGTAGTAGTGAAAGTAGTAGTAGTAGTAGTAGCAGTAGTAGTAGTAGTAGTAGTAGTTGTAGTAGTAGTAGTAGTAGTAGTAGTAGTAGTAGTGGTAGTAGTAGTAGTAGTAGTAGTAGTAGTGGTATAAGTAGTAGTAGTAGTGGCAGTAGTAGTAGAAGTAGTAATAGTAGACGTGGTGGTGGTGGTGGTGGTGGTGGTGGTGGTGGTGGTATTAGTAGTACTAGTAGTAGTTGTACTAGTAGTAGTAGTAGAAGTAGTAGTAGTAGTAGTAGTAGTAGTAGTAGTAGTAGTAGTAGTAGTAGTAGTAGTAGTAGTAGTAGTAGTAGTAGTAGTAGTGGTAGTAGTAGTAGAAGTAGTAGTAGTAGTAGTAGTAGAAGTAGTAGTAGTAGTAGTAGTAGTAGTAGTAGTAGTAGTAGTAGTAGTAGTAGTAGTAGTAGTAGCAGTAGCAGTAGCAGTAGCAGAAGCAGTAGCAGCATTACAAGACCAATACTTAAGAATGATCAAATGGGAAAAGGTAACCTAGCACTGGCAGTAAATATGGGGCTCATTTACAGGTCAGATTTGGAATCTCTGCTGTAAAATGAGATTTTGAATGAATTAAAGGGAGGCAAATCTGTAATAAAAAGAACATGCATAAACCGTAGTTGTTTCCCTTGTTTGAACCATGCTTAATCCTTACAAGTTTGGAAAGAATTTGATGAAAATTTGGACTTCATTGCATAAACACCATTTTCTCAATTCAAGGAGAGGTAATTCTGTACTTCATGGACCAATAATGCTCATTTTTTGTAGGGTTCGTGTCCTCATTGATATAAAGACACTGTGCAAATTTGGAAAGGATCGGACAAAAAACGTGGAAGATTTTCGAAAGTTTTCACAAAATAGGCAAAAAAGAATAAACATGCAAAGTTCAACGAGCTCCTGCGGCCATGTTTTTTGACGAATCAAATTTCTTTGAACAACTTTGTCAGGGGAGCCTTCAAAGGTCATCCCTGTGAAATTTTTTGAAAATCTAAAGAGCGGTTTCTGACAAGAAGATTTTTTAAGGTTTTTACCATACATGGTCATGGCAGCCATATTGGTTATGTGATCAAATTTTTTTTTTAAATTCTTTTGTCCCATGACCTAGGGATGCTCCACATGAAATTTAGTTGAAATTGGCTCAATGGTTTAGTAGAAGAAGATGTTTACAAATTGTTTACAGACAGACGGACGGACGGACACCGGACGCTGAGTGATCACAATAGCTCACCTCGAGCTATCGCTCAGGTGAGCTAAAAAGGCTTATAACTAATGTGTCCCTTCAGATATTGCTTTCATAGTTGAAGTGCATGTGTATCTGAACAACACCTTTAAATGCGCATTCATTTGTTTACCCATGTGACCTTGACCTTGAACTTGAGGTCAGCATTCAGGTTTCCAAATCTGCGACCGCGATTCGAAAAGGGCTCATACCGACTGTGTCCCTTCAGATATTGCTTTCATATTTGGTACGCATGTGTATCCTGACAACACCTTTCCATGGGCATGACATTTTTTAACTTGGGGTCCGAGTTCAGGTTTCAAAATCTGCGACCGCGGTTCAAAAAAAGCTCATAACATTTGTGTCACTTTAGATATTGCTTTTATATTTGGTACACAGGTGTATATAGACAAGACCTTTCTATGCGCATAAAATTGTTGACCCTGTGACTTTGACCTTAAATGTAGGGTCCGCGTTTAGATTTTGAAATCTATTATGTGGTTATCTGTGCCGTCTGTCCATCCGTCCTGGCCACTATCTCCTCCTACACTATTAGCACTAGAACCTTGAAACTAACACACATGGTAGCTATGAGCATATATGCAACATTGCACAGTTTTGAATTTTGATCTGACCCCTGGGCCAAAAGTGAAGGGTTTTGGGGTGGAGCCGGGTCAGAGATGTAACTTCACTCATTGTAGGTTATTTTACATTAACTTCTTCATTTCTTGACCAATTAACTTCAAATTGATACTGAACATCTTTTATGACAATACAGTCAATCTAAACTATGAATGGCCCCATTATCAACCCTGGGGTGCCCCTGGGTCAAACATGTGGGGTGGGGATACGCGTCGGCCTCTGTCACGCCATTTCTAGTTGTTTTTAATTTAAAAGTCTCATATCCACCTCATGAAAAGTTTGTCATGAAGTGTACGTATATTAAATCCCATAGTATTGTTAGTAGATACACATTTTACTATGTGATATCACATCATGTCTGTCTTCATGTGGCTTATAATGAATGTATTTCTACATCATCAAAACATTTTATATTTGATATAGACCCATTTTTCTTTAACACATTCAAATAACACTGTTAGATCCCATGCAGTCATGTGAAAATTGGTCTGGTTTGTTGGCGTCATGTAAGATGAAAAACTTGGTTAATAAGATGTCAAATACTGTAAACGTATAAAAATTTGTTGGTATGAAATTTCGTGATTTAATAAAAAACAACTAATTTGTTGACACATAATTTTGTGGATTTGAAATATAAAAACAACTAATTTGTTGATACGTAATTTCGTGGATTTCAAATTTTCGGGGAAGACTGACCGTCCTAATAATTAAACTTTTATTAAAACAACCAGAGTAAAAACGAAGCATAATCTGCTAATATGTGTTGACCGAAGGACTTGAGGTTAATGTGCACTGAAGCATGAAAGTGTCGCTGACAATTGTCCATAAGAGCGATAAAGCAGCGCACTTGTGGGTCCCCACTCACTAATTGCCATCAATGTTGATTTGACAATATTTGCAATTCTCAGTGCAATCGGTCCCCTAGCAGCAACAATTGAGTAATACGGTCCCCAAAATACACATGTGAAAACCATTATGTCTCTTTTAACTTTATTTGGTATTAATTGACATATGTGATAAATCTGCAAACTATTAATTAGAGGACGCCATGTAATAGAGAACAATCGCTTATGTACAGTTTAAATAAGGTGCTTGATTTAACAAGTATTATTACCCAATCACTTATCAAGAAAACAACATATTGTATTAACTAGTATATCTCTATCAAACAATGTCTCTTTCAAAATGATTGAAAACGGGAACAGTTCAAACAAATATCTCGAATAAACGACAACAAAAGCAAATGTCCGAAATGACAATCGGAAAAGACCGATTTCGGATTAAAAATGTATAAATAATTGTTGGTACTTTAATTCGTGGTTCATCGAACCAATGAAATCCATGAAAATTTGTACCACAGGAAATTTAATGGTTTTATAGTAAATTAATGGTATTACAGTAAATCACCTGCACTACACTCTTTATAACAACCCATAGGGACCTTAAACCAATCACCTGCACTACTCTTTATAACAATCAAAATGGCCCTTAAACCAATCACATGCACTACTTCCATAGGGCCCTTGAACCAATCACCTGCACTAATCTTTATAACAATCAATAGGGCCCTTAAACAAATCACCTGCACTACTCTTTATAACAATTCATATGGCCCTTAAACCAATCACATACACTACTTCCATATAGCCCTTAAACCAATTACCTGCACTAATCTTTATAACAATCCATAGGGCCCTTAAACCAATTACCTGCACTATTCTTTATAACAATTCATAGGGTCCTTAAACCAATTACTTGCACTATTCTTTATAACAATCCATAGGGTCCTTAAACCAATTACCTGCACTATTCTTTATAACAATCCATAGGGTCCTTAACCCTTTCCTTGACAGGTACGCGTTTCTACGACCCTATCGATTCCCTGTCAAATACGCTTATCTACGCCTGTATCGATTCCCTGTTATCTACGCATTTCTACTACCCTATCAATAACCTGATATATACGCGTTTTTACGCGTCACGATTTAAATTGCTATTTAAATGCTTTAATGACGTTTTAAGTGTAACAGAAATGCATATACACCTGCGTTCATCATTTTTCTAAACTGTCGAGTAAACATCCGGTAATGTTGCTATTTAAAGTTATGATGCAATTGGCGACCAATCAAGACGAGGGTTTTACCATTTGACATGCGTAAATCACGTTCCGGGATGTGCGCGCTTCAGGCATTTCGTAATGTCCTAAAATAACTGCTATTCTCTAACCATATTTAATTTGGACATTTTCCGAAAATGTATTAATAACTCGTTAAAAATGTCGCAAAAATAAACAAGTCCCATAGGTATATAATATCATTTGGGTGTAAATCTATTTCATTCTTATTATTGTTTGATTCCAGTATATCGTAAATGTTTGTTTCCGAGATCATGTACGAGAATTACATCGATATGTTAAATGGCATGTACACTAAAATGTTTTTACAAACGACACGTGCTTATCTAAAGTTTGTGTTTCGTAATACACAGGATATTGGATTATCGGTGCTTGATTGGGCAATAAAACAAAGACGCAGTCGGCGGTCTTCAATATGCCTTTGAACTGACCAATAATAATTAATAGCGCACATGCTAATCTAACATTTAGGGATAAGAAACACGGGTTCTAGACACTTTGAATAAACATGTTTACCGGACACAGCAGTAGTCTTCAGATGACATTGGCGCGCGTGCCATGTTACCTCGGCGTTTTGTAATTTGGTACACAAATACACGGGTTTGTTGGCGACTTCTGGGTTATAAAGTTATATGTCGGCGATCAGATAAACTGGAGTATTTGATAATAAACTTGGAATTTTGCAAATAAATACAGGAACTGAAGACTTATTGAAGACGCCGACATTGCCGGATTTCGATCGGTAATAAAATGCAAAATGCAAATTAATTATATGAATATTCATGGCACATTATGCAACATCCAATTAAATTGTTACCAGTATCTATAAATGTTTATAAATCATTTGGTGAATTAATGTAATAGAAATACCAAGTATTTTACGAATTTTATAAGAAATAATACAATTTATTTTGAAAATGCATGAAGTTGTTTGAGAAACTCTGTGTTTTTCTATAGTTATTTATAAGAATTTACATGAATTTTGAGGCTTGCAGAATGAATTTATAAAATAAAAAAATCTTCAAGAAAGAAGAATTGTTTGGAAAGTAAGAAAAAAAAATAATATTCCAAAATATAATTATTTGTGTTTGATTCAACACACCAACTTCGCAAAGTTTCTATATGAGCTGGAAAGAGATTTGCATTTAAATGCAGTAAAACACACAACGGTCAACTTTGCATGACTATAACTGACCAATAAATTAAGGTATAAACATACAGTTTACACCACAGGAAAGGAAATTTTATTAGCTTAAACTTTCATATTGTGTATTTTTCAATAATATTTCAATTTTTATGAGAATATCAGGTTTAAAAGCAATGAGGGTCATAAAACAGCGTTTTTCCAATAATGCCTGTAAAGATGGGGTACTGATATTGATAAGATGGCTATCAGCCACCGGTCAGCACGCAGCTATGTCTTGTGGTAACTGGAGAGGCTTATATTGGCTAAATGGCTGTCAAGGAAAGGGTTAAACCAATTACCTGCACTATTCTTTATAACAATCCATAGGGTCCTTAAACCAATTACCTGCACTATTCTTTATAACAATTCATAGGGCCCTTAAACCAATTACCTGCACTATTCTTTATAAAAATTCATAGGACCCTTAAACCAATTACCTGCACTATTTTTTATAACAATTCATAGGGCCCTTAAACCAATTACCTGCACTATTCAACAATCCATAGGATCCTTAAACAAATCACCTGCACTATTCAACAATCCATAGGATCCGTAAACAAATCACCTGCACTATCCTTTTTAGCAATACATAGGGTCCTTAAACCAATTATCTGCACTATTCAACAATCTATAGGATCCTTAAACAAATCACCTGCACTATCCTTTATAACAATCCATAGGGTCCTTAAACCAATTACCTGCACTATTCAACAATCCATAGGATCCTTAAACAAATCACCTGAACTATTCTTTATAACAATCCATAGGGTCCTTGAACCAATTACCTGCACTATTCAACAATCCATAGGATCCTTAAACAAAACACCTGCACTATTCTTTATAACGATCCATAGGGCCCTTAAATCAGAAAGTCAGATTTTCTACGTAATCTAGGTAATCATAATTAGTTTCTTGACAGCTTTAATTTCTTATTGCAGCTGAACAGAGATTTATTGAATATGTGAAAAATAAACTCTAGAAAAGATTGCTAGTTCACCTAAATGTAGTCTTTTTTCAAAAGGCTTTTGACCAATTGCCTATGCAGTGTGACAGGTTTTACAGCGATTATTGAGCTCACTGTTTGTGTTGAATGCACTTTGTTTTACAAGTTAAAACAAGATATGTGTTTGTCAGAAACACTATGTCCCCTTTTGCGCTGCTTTGAAGCTATATATTTGACCTTTGACCTTGAAGGATGACCTTGACCTTTCTCTAATCAAAATGTGCAGCTCCATGAGAAACACATGCATGCCAAATATCAAGTCGCTATCTTCAATATTCAAAATTTATTGCAAATGTTAAAATTTGACCAAACAAACACACAAACAAGCAAACAAACCAACAGACAGGGCAAAAACAATATGTCCCCCACTAAAGTGGTGGGGGACATAAAAATACAATCAAAAGTCAAACATGAGATCTACTTTGGACAAAGAAACCAATGGTTTATACAAATCTATTATATAATTACTCTAAGCTAAAAGACCTCCCTTACCTGAGCATTAGATATTAAAATTCAGTTATGTAGTGTTTGAGTTGAAACCCACTTTCAAATCTCTTGTTTTTCTGATGCATGGTTATTAAGGACACAGGCTAATGCCATAACAGAAAATATTCAACTCAAATGAATAAGAACTCCTAAACAATCTTCATTTTTGAAGAGTGTAACACATGCTTCACAAGTATATGTGGAGAGAGCGAGAGAGAGAGAGAGAGACACACACAGAGAGAGAGAGAGAGAGGGGGGGGGGGGGTCATTTTTACCCCAGAGGTAAGAAAGTCAATATTGTTTGCATAGATCAATATCCATGTGAAGCGTAATGAAACAACACCCGCATGTGGTCCAGAAGTGTCAGAGCATCATTGTAACAAATGATCTCAAGCAGCAATTTGCAAAATTTCTAATTAATGCTATAAATAATTTCTAAGAATTAAAATGAAAGTGTAGTCTTAAAATAACATACATGTAGTTTATCATACTTTTCACAACAATTTCAGGACGAAAATGTGTTTGTTAAAATACCATAAATCAAAGTTGACAAATTTACAATTCTTAATTCTCATTTAAATTGTGACTTAGGTTATTGATATTTAATAACTGATTAGTGGCAAATTGTTTCAGAAATACCTGTGATCATTGAAGGCACACTTTGTGCAGCACAGCTGACTGTGGTCATCACATAACATTTCAATTTTGTCATCCTTGTGCGCTTCACACTTCAATAGAAATTCCTCCACCTCTTTTGAAAATGGCCATTCTTTCATGTCATTCCTTCCATATGCTGAATGTTTTCTAAACCACTTATCATGCAACTGAATACATTTCCCACAATAAAGTTTCAAACATGTTTTGCAGTAAAAATCTGCATGTGCTTGCTCTTTGCATGACGAACAAATACAATCCTTAACCTCATCAGAGCCTTTGGCATGAGAAAACGTAGACAAGTCTGCCATTTTGATAATTGACATTTTAAGCAAACAAAACGTTCAGGAAAATTCTTAATTTCACAGTATCTCTGTCAATACGATTAACTAGTTCAGAAAAGACATAATTTAAATCTTTTATTAAAAAGTCAAGCAATCACAAAATATGTACTGAGCAAAAACCCAGTTAAACCTAAAATGGTTAAGCCATCAAGTATTTTGAACTAAACAGAAACCAAATAAACTGTCAAATGACAATCAATTGTAAGCAGTAAACAGTGTTACTATGTAAACTGTAATGGGACCATTGGGTCACGTGGGTATTGAATATATTACATTTCCATTGGTGGCAAAGAAGATACCGATTTGGAAATTAGATCATGTTTAACAGATAGATAGGCCAGACTAAATGCAGTGAGTTTGAATGCATATTGTTAAATGGACAGACATTAAACAATGTATCAGGTATGTAGTTAGTGAAGGCCAACATCACAAATATTGTTCAATATTTTCTAACATGAACATGTTCTCTGATTACATCACAAATATTGTTCAATATTTTCTAACATTAACAGGTTCTCTAGTTTTTGTGTGCAAACTAATATTATGATACCAGATCATGTGACCTTGCCCTTAAACTTTATATGTTTATTACTTTCTACCTGTCGCGTAATCGTTCATAGTTCATGGATGACACATAGTTACTAGCAATGTTCATTACTCTTAAATTACCGGTGTGTAGCTTATCATTCGATATCTCGTCACGCGCATATTGCCAAGATGACGAGATTTGCATTAACAACCATTTTCTCGTGTCACGCATGGGACAAGTCGGTCCCTCTCTATTATATCGGTTTCTCTGCATAATATAGGATAAAATATTCAACAACACCATGTATCAGTTTCTAGTCCAATTTAATGTCTAACATACTTAATATTTTCAGTTATACAAATACAGTCTGATAGCTACATGATCGTATCTTTCTCGACCCGTACGTCTCCAAGTCTAAACGCTAACTGTCTTGTTTCCCTCTAACATCTGGCCCGTGAAACTCAGTTATGAATCCCATTGGTCAGTGTTCTATACGTGCTTGTTCCTGATTGGCTGAATTTCAACCTACTGGAGAAGTCACTATTCAAGTATGCACACGTTAATGAGCGTTGTGGTACAAATAATAAATAATGCAAATACAGCCTAAGGCTTGTGTCAACAGCATTGTAACCCCTTTGTTGTTAAACACACACCAGATCCAAATATTTAATCTTTTGACCGTCATGCATACTCGCTACTGATATACTTGTCAATATTTCGTACATAAAGAAAACCCAAATATTTCACCCAATTTCTCATCATTATTTGACACAACTTATCCTCTCAATTTGATTTTTATGTATTTAAGGATACAGAAAAATCTTTAAGAATGTAAGTATGGAAGTAAACGAAAACATATTAATACATACGATGTAGAAAATCAAACACGCAAACATGAAAACATCAGTGACTAAAACATATATATGATGAAAATCTGCAAATTATTAATGAAAGTTTTAACGAATGTTTCTGCGGAAATAATAAAACGTCGGAATATTTAAATAGTCAATGTCAATCACAATGACGTGGAATGCGTCACTGATTTGGGAAATCCGATACGAATAGTGTCCATTTTTGACATCTTTGCTGGAGGCGATGTGGCGTCTAGGTGAAGAGATGAGACGTCCGGTTGGAGAGTATGTGACATCTGGTTGTAGATGGTAACATGCAGTCGATTGAAGACGTCGGCTTCCGAATGAAGACGATGATGGTCGGTCGGAGAAGCTGTTGGTCCTCGGCTGTTGCACGATTTAGAATACTTCAAACGTTTATTATAAAGAGTTCTGCAGAATGACTGCGTTCATGACTGTAGTATTATACTAATTGTTTATGTACACGTAATTAAGGTAAGGTATATAAGTTCATAGACGATAAAATGTTCACCTAATATATGTACAACGTACGCGCGATTTTCATCATCAAGTCATTTCATATCATCGTATCTTTAAAAATAATTTTCGACGGTGCGTGAAATGTCCATTAACAGTCCACTCGTTGTATGGTACTGATGCTGGTTCACAATTTGGATCAATGTCGACAATGTTGATCCTAATTGAAGTCGTCTGTTACGTCATCTGATTCTCGACGGATACATCGTCGTCGAAGATATCTGTATGTCGATGACATATTCTTCTTCTTTGTCGGGGTGTTAAGATCTGATCACGATCTCAAATGCGTTATGAACGCATGTTGCGGCAGGCAAACCACGCCAACGATGTCAGGAGCGCTGCTTTTCTTCTTAACTTGTATCGCATTGGCAAATCTTATAGGGTCAATTACATGAAATGATAAACGGGCCTTTTATTTACATATTAATGGAATTTGCTATATAAGCATCCAGATTACTATTCACACCTATGATAAGATATACCCAAATAAAATTAATGTGCTAAAGGAATGCGATTCTCATGACGCAAATTTATGATGTTTTATTTAAACTATACGCGTTTGTCTATTCAATGAAATGTATTGTGCTTTATTATGTTTTATTTACTTTGAGAACAAAAATTTACAAACAAAATCCCTTGTCTTAATGTAGTTATTCTTATAAAGAAATGAAAAAGAATAAACTACATATTCGATCAGTATCAAATTTTTAATGAATCATAGCAATATAGTTGTATCTTTTACATTATACTAATAAAAGATCCACTGCTTTGCTTTTAAGGATATTTACAAACTGTATTAAAATGTTATGTATGCCTAAAATGGTGTTTACCTGAGCGCTGTAGGGCATAAGCTAGCGTTGGTTAATGTCGTTGTCAAGTGCGTTGTCATAAGCTTGTCAAGGTAAATAATACAAAATGAATATTTCCTGAGATAAGGCGAGGTCCTGTCTGCCTATTTTGAGGGTTAATTATACCAATTTCGTTACGTACTCGCCTAATTCTTGACCCACGCCTGTCATCAAGTAATGGGCGTCAACGTGTGTATCTTGGCGTTCATAGACAGCAGCTTAATGTACTTACTAATTGTTTATATGCATTTTGTGAGTCACGATTCTTATATTTTACGTATCGGAATGTCACGTTTCTTCCCTCTTAATGTACCTTCTAATTGTTTATGTGCATTTTGCGAGTCACGATTCTTATATTTTCTGTTCGTTACATATTACTGAAATATATCTATTATATCACCCGTAGACTTAAATATGACACTTTCATTTCATTCTAAACCCGTAAATCAATGCTAATGACGATACATTATCAAAATCGGACGATACCGTCCTCTATAATCCTGTTTTTACATATTTACTACATATACATTCAAAACTCTATATACAAAAATCTGGGGTCTTTAAGTCTCGACATCTATCTCGCTTTATTTTGTAGTCCATTCATTTACATGTGTTCAGCCATTGTCTGAAGGCACGTGAAAATTGCTTTCTTCATGGCGTTATTTGAACGTGAAGTCTTTTTAGTTTATTTTCGTTTTTTGTTTCTTAACGCTACCGCGTCAATTTGCATCTGATCATCTGAAGAATCATTTTCAACTCTACGTACAGGTGAGTTTTGTGAATTACTGTTATCGGAATGCATCGTATCTGGTTCACTGGAGCTTGACTGTATATCCGCGAATTGTTTGTTTCTCAAATGTTTTTGCAATTCAGCAAGCGGAATGTTTTCCTCGTCATCCGTGTTATCTCTAATCTGTCGGATCTGTTGCGTAATTACAGGTAACCCATGTACTGACATATTTGAATCGCTATCAGAAGATAATGTGTCGTCGGCAAAGGCTAAATTTGCTTTTCTATTCGGGCGCGCTAGTGGTTTATTCATCATTGGCCATTCATCGATATTTGCGTGCCTTATTTGATCAGCGTGAACTTTAATAGTTGAGTTGTCTAACTGATTCTTTATTACGTATGTTAACGGCGACTTTTGTTCGATTATACGATAATATGGCCTCCATTTACTGTCTCATTTATTCGTATGTTGAAAGTTTTTGTAGTAAACGGGGTCATTGATTTCGAATTTAATATCTTTCGTATTTTTATTCGCATTATGAGCTTGTCTACGTTTCGATTTTTGAATTTTAGGCACATACCTTTTTAAATGATTTGTGTTGTTCTTCTAATATTATTTTATGATAATCATCACCGTGATATTTACGTCTAGGCTTTAACAAGTTGTCTATTGGAAGAATAGGGTCTCTATTAAAAAGTAAGAAGAACGGTGTGTGCTTCGAAGTCTCGGATGTACTAAATCTCATTGCTGCTAAAGACATGTTTAAATGTAAGTCCCATTGTTGTACATTTTCTTGAACCCGTTTTGATAGTATATTGTTCATAGTCCCATGTGAACGTTCGTTCATGCCATTAGACGCGGGATGATATATTGTCGTTTTTACGTGGTCAATGTTCATTGATTTTAATGTTTCCGTGAACGCTGTGCTAGTGAATTCTTTTCATTTATCAGTTATAATTCTTATAGGACAACTATGACGGCAATAAATCTCGTTCATTAACAGGTGTATTACGCTATCAGAAGATTTATCTGTCGATGGAAACCCTTCTATGTATCCGGAGTATTGATCTACGAAACATATTATATATCTATTTCCGGAAAGCGTCTTCAGATATGGCCCGCATATATCTATGGAAACAACTGAAAACGGAAACGGCGGTATTGATGTATCCGACGATATGGGAGCTTTAATTGCTTTTAAGTCTCTACTTTGACATATAATGCACTTAGATACATAATCATTCAATTCTTTGAACATTTTAGGCCAGTAATATTTCTCTTTTAGTGTCTGAAAAAGCCTTTGAGACCCAGGATGCCCGTTTTCATCATGATATTGCTTGACAACTAAACCAGTCAGGTGTTTAGGTACAAAAAGCCTGAGAGTAGGTTCCTCATCTACGTTTGATATGTAGTACAGTATGCCATCAACCGTTAAATATCTATCATCTTCACTCTTGTTCTGTTTCCCTAATCTTAATCTCGCTTTAATCTCAGATATATGAGGGTCTTTTTCTTGTTCTATTTGCATATTAAGCCCTGATATATTACCGTTCGACGCTGTGTCGTCGACTGGGATTGGCTGCGGGGTAATAATATTATCAATTATTTGCTTGTGGTCAATGTTTGTGGAGTCGATTACATTAATTTGGCGTGTTTGGTCTTGTTTATTTATTTGCGAATTGATCGTAAGTTTATTGTTAATATCTAATTCTAGTTCTGTCTGATCGCATTGATAATTCTTTATTTTGGTTTTTGGAGGTCGGCTTAGAAAGTCGGCAATAATATTCTTTTTTCCCGGTATATATTCAATCTTGCAGTTGTAACCCGCTATACTTAAGGCCCATAATTGTATTTTCTTGTTTTGCATCGGACTTTCCAAAAGAAATTTCAACGGCCTATGATCCGTCTTGATAACAAATTCGGCGTTGTGTAAATAATGGTGTAATTTACTTAGACTGTAAAATATGCTGTAACATTCTTTTTCAATGGTACTATATTTGCATTGCGTGGGGCTTAATCTGTTCGATATGAAAAATATCGGCTTTTTGCCCACATAATCCCCGGTCTCGTTATTGTCGCATTTTTGAGTTAAGCAAGATCCTATGCATTTATCGGATGCATCAGTATACAGTATATAACCTTTTTTCGGATCAGGGTATGAAAGATAAGGGATTTGTGTAAATGAGTCTTTTAATTGTATGAAACTATCTTCGCATTGTTTTGACCATTTAAATGGGACATTCTTTCTCATGAGATTAATGTGAGGCTCGACTACTTCTGAATACGACGGACAGAATCTCCTATAAAATCCCGCTGCGCCTAAGATAGATCGTACATCGCGCACGCACTTTGGTCTAGGGAATTGTCAGATCGCTTCTACTTTTAACGGATCCGGCCTTATACCATTTTGATCTATGATGAAGCCTAGGTATCTAGTCTCTCTTTGTAAGAATTGACATTTTGATAGTTTTAGCTTTAGGTTATGTTTACTGAGACTCTGTAGTACTGTATCTACGTGTGATAAATGAGATTGCAAGTCAGGTGAAAAGCTCTCACAACCTTTGAGTACTTTATTAGCCAATTCTTGAAATATAGCACCGGCGGAAGAGGCAATGAAGGGCATAACATTAAATTGAAATAGACCCCTGAATCCCGAAGCGAAAGCCGTTTTTTCTCTGTCCTCTTCCTTTATAGGTATTTGCCAATATCCCGATATCAAATCTAAACTGGTGAAATATTTACTTTTACCTAATAACGCCAATATATCCTGATTGGCTGAATTTCAACCTACTGGAGAAGTCACTATTCAAGTATGCACACGTTAATGAGCGTTGTGGTACAAATAATAAATAATGCAAATACAGCCTAAGGCTTGTGTCAACAGCATTGTAACCCCTTTGTTGTTAAACACACACCAGATCCAAATATTTAATCTTTTGACTGTCATGCATACTCGCTACTGATATACTTGTCAATATTTCGTACATAAAGAAAACCCAAATATTTCACCCAATTTCTCATCATTATTTGACATACCAAAGAAATCACTAAACCTTGTGACACTGACCTTTGACATGTTGACCTAAACATTAACAAGTGCATGCAGGTTGTCACTAATAACCAACATACCAATTTGCAAAAATTGTACACCAATGCATTCACCAGATATAAGCAGAACAAAAATAGTCTACATACCGACCTTAGACAGACCAACTCATGATGGGCATGTGCACAGCATTAATGTATACAAACCAATTATTCGAAGGGAAACTTAAGCTCCATTGGTCATTTTCGGCTCAGGTACTAATAAAATTTACCCCGGATACTCCTTAGTATACTAAAATGTACCCCGGGTACGGAAACTATACTGAAACGTAACCTAACGCTAAATAGATCTTTGTCGGCTTTTTTCAAATTAATTATATTCATATTTATGTCAATATTCTGTAAAATGACCTTTATATTATCGAAACTCCTGCTCAAAAAGCATTTTGACGACATTGGATTTTAGGCGGAAATGCATCTTGGGCACAGTCTCAATTGACCGGATACATGTTAGTATATTTTCGGTACGCGGGTACATTTAAGAATTATTAAGAGTACCCAGGGTACATGTAAGTAGTACCCGAGCTGACAATGACAAATCAAGCGAAACTTAAGTACATATAGAGGAACTTTACAACATTGATTTTAAAAGTTTTGTAAGATTTAAATTTAAATTAAAGTAATTCAAGAATGCCAATATCATAACTACTATTTCACACAAATCTGGCATGCAAAGTGCACAAAAAGTAATAAAAATAATATGTTGATAAATTTCCAATGCTTATTGGAATGGTTTAAATAAACCATGCATTGGCTAATTTGCTTAAATATCATATTAAAAATTCATCAGCTTAAAGGATACATAATACAAATAAATGGTTGTGGATTTTTGAGCATGTCTTATTTCACACAAAGGAATTTTCTTTAGGGAGAATCTGACCCCTTCTCAAAATAAAATACGCTTTTTTTCCAAAATACGCTTAAAAAAGTGTATTTTTTCTGCGCTTTTTACTATAAGTGTATTAAAAGTGTATTAATTCTGCACCTTTTTCATTAGCAAGTGCACTAAAGTGCATTTTTTCTGTATCTTCATTTTCTTCAAGCGTATTTTTCTGTACTTTTTTATCTAAGAAATGTATCTTTTTCAAAACAAGTGTATCTTTTGTAGACAAAGCGTATCTTTTTATGCAAGAAGTGCATTTTTGTGCATTTAAGTGTATCTTCTTATTTGTAAAAAAATACGCTTTCTGAACAAGTGTATCTTCTTAAAAATAAGTATAACTCTAATATTCTGTGTATTTTTAATCAATTGACTTAATCAGAACACTATAGGAAATAACTGAAGTTAAAGGACAGCAATGTCTTTAATAGCAGGCTTGTACTGAATTCTTTCTTATCTTCACATTATATTAATGGTCTTATTGTTGAAATTTGTCTGCTCATAAAATTAAACAACCCACATAAGTGTTTTTTTTTAAGTTTATTCAAAACATGTAATACACAATATATCACTATCTATTTTGTATCTGTCTGTCTATTCTAATCAATATAAAAAAATATCTGGTTAAATAACAATTATGAATTAAGTCAATAAATAACACTTTCCAATAAATTGAAATAAATGTAAATGTTCTGTCAAATACAAATATGCTTAAAAGCAATATTTTCAACTGTTGCCATTCACATTCAGTTTCATATGATACCATCATATCCATTTTCTTAATTTGCAATAAAATAATAAGATGCCAAACATGACCTGTGTTACATAAACAGTAAACAAAATAACAAGACAATACCTAACAAGAAATATCTTTAAAAAAGATATACGGCGTAAATAGTTTAATGAATGAGATCAAGGATAGCGAATGTCTTTTTCTGTGCAGTTCTTAGCTGCATCACACGCAGTACGGGATGTTACGGGGAGTTTTCGCGGCTTATTTTACATTATAACATATTGCTGGTCATAAACCTATAGATACAAAACAGAAAACCAAAAGAAGAATGGAAGTGAAATTTAAACATATGAGTCAACCGGCCACACGAGATGTATCCGTATTTATAGGCGCGTTCTTCGAACAAACCTGTTTTAGTGGTTTGTCGGGCATTGCTATTTGATTCGATTATTAACAGTATCAATTATCATCGTGCTAATGCTTAAAGTGATATTATGGGCATTTTGCACTGTTGAATTGAGCTGAAAAGAATTAACAGGTCAAAATAGTTAGTTAAAATGTGGTTACTGATTAACTATCTGCAACTCACCTTGCTACCAGTTGTTTATAAAAATATATTTTATATTCGATATTCTTACGTGACCCACCCAGTCCTGTAAGCTGAAATGATCCGTAAAACAATTTCGTGTCTTTGTGTCGTATGAACAAATCTGCACTAAAAATAAATTTAGGTTCAACTCGTAAACGCATGATCAGTTGTCAAACGAAAGTACGGTTGATATTCAAATGCATTATTTTTCTCTTTCTGGTATATTGTTTTAGTATGATGATGCTGAATTAATTAATATAAGTGTATATGAAGTAGAAACATCAAAAATAATCAACGGTTGCGATAGACACCTATAAACTGTTACATGCTCATAATATCACTTTAGTACATTAGGCAATATGGACGAATAATTATTGTTAAATTTATCAACAATAATATTTATCATTGTATTGTTGAAAACACATTAAGAATCTATTATTTACATACCATAATTATATTGCTGAATATCTTCATTTAACATATTTCTGGTCTAAAGAAAATTCCAGGTCACCTAGTTCACGGATAGCGTCTTTATTATATAGCGATTATCTTACTGGCCGCCAACTACGGTGTTGACCTGTATATAAACTCTGAATGTCCGCGAATTGACCCGATATACCTCGCGGGTTGAAATGCAATGCTTTAAAGTGAGGCCTCGCTTCCATTGCTCTTTATACTTTTACATGTTAACATGTTGACAGGAATAAGGAAGTAAGTACTAAATATGAGAACATAGCCTTTTAAGTATAAACGCTCTTGCGCTGGTAATACTCTGAAAATAAAAGGTGTACGCACAAACTGTATTGATGTCGAGAATTGAGTGTAAAACTGTTCTATCTATTAAGCCTTTTCATTCGAGATAAAATTGTTTCATACAGTAAAACAGTGTTACAAAGACGCGGATATGTTTCCAATGTTCTGGTGGTATACTCAAATCAGCCAATGGAATAAATGAAGTGTATTCATTCGTACCTAGCCGCGGGAAATTTTATTGGAATTTTATTGGACACTTACAAAGGTCAGGCTAAGGTGAAAAGCTGGCTTATGCAGCTTACGCCGAAAAACACCGCTTTTCACACCACTAACAATAAACAGATAACAATCTGTCAGGCATTCAGAGTTAAACAGGGTACTGATTATCTAGGGGCAGATAAGGCTACTGATAGGGGTTGCCAAGACATAAGGCTGGAATGAGGTATAAGACTTTTGATTGGTTCAAATTTTTGCACAGGAAATTATTTGAAAACAACAACTTTTGAAAAACAAGCTGTTTTCAGCAATTGAATATTGAGCTATATTAAATTAACATTGAGACTTAAAATTGTTCTGTAAAATGTATTAAAATACTGTCAGCATGAAGTTTTGTGTGATGAAAACAATGTGTTTTTACTACAATTTGGAAATCAACAATAAGTTTGTTGGAAAAGAGGTTCAACTGTTTTTTTTCAATACTGAAGAACAGTTTTAACAGGTTTGTATTGTCATTTCTTCATCCTTTTTTTTATTTAGTTTATTGAATAAATTATGATCATTATTATATTGATGTATTGTCACTGGGAAATGTAAATTGATAAGTTAATGTATTGCAATTTAAAGGAAAAAAAACACAATTTGAAGCAAATATAGATAAACATACACATGATAAAGTGTAAATGTTGTGTACAGTGAATTGTTGTGGTTGTGTTTTATGATTATTGTCATCTTTATTGTTATTTATAGATATTTCTGGTTATTACTGAACAGATTTCTTTCCCTCATATTTAAATGTTGAAGGTTAAACTCTTGCCCCAAGAGCAAAAGGGGTTATCATACTACCTGATGTATGGACTTCTACACCAGGCTTTTACCCTGCACGAGCTGGCCAACTTGAGGGGAACTGAAGTGGGCAAACCTCGCCCTGTCCTTGAACAACAAAGCTGGATTTGTTGAGAGGCAAAACTATACAGGTTATTGCATTTTAAAAGCGTCACAATTTTGACCAATGTGACAAATATTCATAGAGTTTGAAATGTGATGAAAGTAAATTACAAGCTTTGGAAAATTACCAATTGTAAATATTTTGTCATAACTCATTTCCTTTTTTTGGTTCCAGAGTATCATTAAAGCTGAAATCCAGCATGAAACCAGGGAGGTGAAGGCCATCGCACAGGCCATGTGCCGACTATTCACTCCCCACCAGCTTGTGACTTGCTCCATGAAGGGAGCAACAACTACAATGGGGTCACCAAGACCAAGCCTCCCCACTGCTGAGAGAAATGCAATCATTGGTACTTTTTCTTCATCATAAAAATTTGAAGTACCAGTTACCCGTATAGAAATTCAATACTACACAACCTACAAATATTTTTCAGATCACTTACTGTTTACAGTCGCATAAATGATCATTAAATTACATCATTTGTGAAAAGAAGGAGTTTTTATTATCCAAGTGACAGTTAACAATGGTTTTTTTTTAATTCATGAAAACATACATTGAAAAACTTTGTCACTGTCTCCAGGACAATCAGTTCTAAACTCATTTGTGTTGACTTCCTTAATATGCAAATATTTAACCTCTTTTTCTGGCTAGAGTATTTTCTATTTAAGAAAAGATTTTTTTTTTTGGCATGTTTTTAAAATGAATAGTCTATTATATTTTTTCAGATGTCATAGCAAAAACCTTTGACAAGCCTCTGGTGGATGTTGAAGAAAAGATGAGAGGTTGTTTAAGGCGTCTGCGCTGAAGCACAAGTAGACTGAAGTCTTTGTAAATAAGACTTTATAAGGCGGGCGTCAGCCGGAAAATTTCAGTAGCCAGATGGAAAATTTCGGTAGCCCCCGGGCTCCGGGCAATGGATTTGTCGGACACTGATGCTGTGATTTCGTTGAGTGTAGATATGTTATTTAATGTACATAAATAAGTTTATTTGCTGTACGTGTTTCAGTTCATATTTAAACTGGTCACTTTTCATATCCAAATGAATGTATCGTTAAAATACTCATTTTTCAAAGATACACTTTAGTGTATCTTTATCTATCTTAAAAATACTCGTTTAAAAAAGATACACTTGAGTGAATTTTAAGTGCACTAATCGCTTAAAAATACACTTGAGCGTATTTTTTATAAAATACACCTGAGTGTATTTTAAGTTCACTAATACGCTTAAAAATACACTCGAGCGTATTTTTTTATAAAATACACTTGAGTGTATTTTAATTGCATTAATACGCTTAAAAATACACTTGAGCGTATTTTTTATAAAATACACTTGAGTGTATTTTAAGTGCACTAATACGCTTAAAAATACACTTGAGCGTATTTTTTATAAAATACACTTGAGTGTATTTTAAGTGAACTAATACACTCAAAAATACGCTTGAGCGTTTTTTTTAGGATAAAAAAATACACTTGAGTGTATTAATGCACTTAATTAACACAGTTAAAATGCACTTAAATACACTTGAAGTGCAGTTTCTGGGAAACAAATAAAACTGAAGCGTATTAGTGCACTTTAGTACACTTAAATACACTTAAAAATACACTTAAGCGCATTAATACACTTGAAAAGTGTATTTTTTGAGAGAAAAATGCAGAAAAAACACTCTTTTTTGCACAGAAAAATGCACTTGGTAAAGTGAATAATACGGTGCCAATACCGCTGCGTTTTATGCGCATTAAATGCGCATTAAATGCACATTTTACACACTTTTTCGGGAAGGGTCATTTGCTGAGCTATTTAAAATTTTGTGCGGAATATTGATAAGTTTTAAAACATCATAGAAACTTTTAAAATTGTTTAAAGGGATCTTTTCACGCTTTGGTAAATTGACAAAATTGAAACAAGAAATATCTTTAAAAAAAGATATACGGCGTTGATTGTGGTCGATGTTTATGAACGATCAAAAGTTATCTCTATGAGATAAAAAGTAGCGGATGCCTTTTTTCTGCGCAGTTGTTAGCTACATCATAAGCAAATCAATTACGGGGTGTTGCGCCAGATTTCGTGGCTTATTTTGCTTTATGTGATATTATTACTCAGATATCTATATTTACAAAATAGAAAAACACAAGAAACATGAAAATAAACGAGTGCATATAGGTCAGCCGGCAATACTCGAATCTTATTTAATTGCATAATTATAGTATAGCGAATTATTGTGGTCATGCTTAATAAACTGGTCTAAATGGATAAATATTTCTAATTAATTTTATCAAAATCGGTCCTTATCATGCAAATTTTGAAACCATATTAAAAATCGATGATTGACATACCACAATGATATCGCCGAATATCTTTATTTAGTATCTTTCTGATCAAAACAGACTTCAAGTGCACAAAGTTTACGAGACGGCGTTTATATAAAGATTTCTGCAACTGACCGCAAACTGACCTTGATACCTTGCGGATTGGAATGCTATGCATTACAGTCACTACGTTATTGTCAGTAAGACACAATGATCGCAACCCCTTTTGCGAACTCCGGTGATGAACTGTATATAAACTCTGACTTTCACAAAATGACCGCGTATTGACCCGAAACATCGCGGGTTGAAATGCAATGCAAGTAAGTACTAAATATGACAACATAGCCTTTAGTTAAACGCTTTTGCGCTGGTAATTCTCTGAAAATAAAAGGTGAACGCACAAACTGTATTTATGTCGAAAATTGATTGTAAAACTGTTCTATCTATTGGGCCTTTTCATTAGAGATAAAATTGTTTCATGCAGTAAAACAGTGTTACAAAGACGCGGATATGTTTCCAATGTTCTGGTGTTATACTCAAATCAGCCAATGGAATAAATGAAGTGTATTCATTTGTACCTAGCCGCGGGAAATTTTATTTGAGTATTATTGGACACTTACAAAGGTCAAGTCAGGGTGAAAAGCTGGCTTATTCAGCTTACGCCGAAAAAGTTGTTTCAGATTCGCAAATTTTCGTTTTAGTTATGATATTTGTGAGGAAACAGTAATACTGAACATTTACCATGGTCTAATATAGCCATTATATGCATCTTTTGACGATTTTAAAACCTAAAAATTATAAAGCGTTGCAACGCGAAACGATTGAATAATTTGGAGAGTTCTGTTTTTGTCGTTAAATTTTGTGAAACTACGAAGATTACTTATATAAGGTATAAAATACTTCATGTATATGTACTCGGCGGAATAGCTCAGTAGGTTAAACTGTTTTTACTTCAGGACTCTGCCCCTGCGAAGATTTGTTCTAGAAATTGGAACGGTTCTGGAACTGTTCTAGAACATCAAGAACAGTTCTAGAATGTTCCAAATTTGCGTTCTAGAACTTATGTTCTGGAATTGTTCCAGAACTGTTTTCTAGAATAATTCCAGACATTTGTGGAACAAGGCTTAGTTCTGAAACTGTTCCAATAAAGACAAGAACATTTTTAGAACATTTCTAGAACAAAATAAGTTCAAGAAATTTCTAAAAATGTTCTAAACTGTAGTTCTAGAACACATTTAGAACTCTTTAAGAACCAGTAAGTTCTACAAACGTTCTAATGGGGAATAAGAACACATATAGAACAGGTCTAGAACCAAAGTCTACAATTGTCCTACATATTTAAAATAAACTAGTTCAGACAATGATAATTTGACTTCTTTCAAATTATATTTCAAAACAATTTTCACATTGAAACTTTGCTTGCTGTGGTGTCTGCAAGATATTGCTGTCATATCATGAGATTTATATATATCATACACAAACAGAGGACTAATGTTAAGGAGGAGTGTTTGTTGATAGGTCTGGGATACTTCAGGGCTTGCACTAAGAAATAAATTTTGGAAGTCCTGACTTCCTGCCCTTTACTTATGGAAGTCCCACTCAAAAATGTTGGAAGTCCAAACCACTTTAATGTTGATGTTAACAGAATGTCAACTGCGTAAATGATCACAAACTCTTCCCATCCATTTTGGGTCACTGTACATCTGTGAAAGTAACTAGATATATCATACAACAAGGCGGAAACTACCCTAGGCTTTAAAAATAGGGAGAAGTTTGGAAAATCAGGGTATAAGTTTGTGCAAACAATATCGACAAAACATGTTAATTTCAAAACTTTTATTATTTCTATCATTTTTCTATGTTCATTTGTAAAAACAATAAATTCTTCTTAAAATCTACTTAAATTAAATTATTTATTAATTGATTAATAATCATAACACATTTAAGTCATTCAACACATTTAAGTTATTTGAGATATGTGCGGTTGCAAGTTTTCATCACATATTTATTGTCATTTTATTATCCTCACCCCTATGACTGCATTTGCAACAAAACACAATCTTAATGAATGGTCATGATGGAGCATCTAGTATATCTATTACTGTTTATCCGAATACTATACATGTCCGAAATATGTACACTTTATAAATGCCTTACCAGTTTAACTTTAATAATCCAAACTTTCCTTGTTGTTATCTGGTTTAACAAACCTTATCAAATGTTTGTTAAATCCATTTTATGTTTTCTCCATTATTGAATCAACATTACTTGTAATTTGAATCGCCAGCTTTGAACTGAACGCGGGTTGAATGTTACAATAGGTCAGCCATTTGCAATGTCGAAGGTCATGGCGTAGCAATTTAATTCTACTCGGATAAGTTATATCTAATCCAGGAAATGTGTTTTCTGAATGTTTCTGACTAGTAAAATGACATGTTAGTATAGAAAATGAATTGTGATTCCAGTTTATATAAGATGGTTATTACTCGTAATTATCGGTGAATTAACAAACTGAGAAAACTCGCGGGAACTTATACGGTAGTGAATCTACGTAATTAATTAAACTTTGATCAGTTTTGTTTTTCTTTAATTATTTTTGCCGTCTTTCTTTTACCGTGCCGTCTGCCCCAAACCAGCAATTATCTCCTAATCATTAGACAACATGCGACACGCGCAAAGAGGCACGAGTGTGTTGTTATAGCAACCAATATTAAGCGACTGGTTTGTCACGGTCAATTTGCGATCCGCGCGGGGGTAAATTGTGTAACCGTTAGATAAACAACACACAATAAACTTGCTAATCACCTGCGGGCGGTATCAAATATAAGGAGGCGAAGTTAAGACTGATCGAGACGTGTGCAAAACAGTCGGCAGAAAGCAGTGTTGATTGAAGTATTATTTTAATCGACAGCTTACGTTACGGGTTGCTATTTTCGGCGTATGACCAATTTTAAGGAAGTATAGTGGACGTCATGGTTTTTTTTAATCGGCGTATGGAAACCATTATCGGGCGTAATTTACGGCCGTACGCCGCTTAGTGCAAGCCCTGATACTTTGTCTTATTTCTTATCCTAAAACATTATGTGGGTACTCACTAGAAACAACGTTACGAGGCACTCCTAATGAGTATCCAAACATAAGCTTTTATGGAGAACTGGAGAAAATTATCCCTGAAATACCAAAAAGTACTTCTCCTTTAAGTCCTTACAAAATCTTCTGGTACACACATACATATACATGTATATAACCGACTATAATTTGTCACAAAATTACACAGATAAAAAATTACTGTATCTGTTCGGAATTCTGCATACTTAGTGTCTTCTGAATTTGCATGTAATCTTGTGTCAATAAACACTAGGACTTCACAGAATTCCTCAACATTCACCATCACAAGAATCTCAGAGAACTAAACTGGAATTAGGTGACTAACTACAGGAGCTTCTGGTAACTGTAATGGGTGGATTTCATCCATCTTTTTCATAACATTATTCAGATATTGTGTAGTTTTTCTACATTAAATCTGTCTCCAATAGTGCGTAGAACGTGGCACTGAAAGTGTTTCATCATCAAAATACAGTATCTTCACACGCTTCAGTGGACCTGGAAAAAAGACATGTGAATGTATATTTTGAAACAAATATTATATAAAACTCTTTAACTCGTTAACAGGTTTATAATTATAGAAACTTAATTCACAAGCAAATGATTGTGGTTTAAAAAAATCAACATGTTCGAACAAAATTAAATTCCGTACAGTATTAGGTTGTTTTGCACCCAAGTAGTTTCCTTTTCCCTAGTTGTTTTGCCTCCCAACTTCCAAGTAGTTACCACGGCCATTTTACCTCATGTGTGAGCCACGTGTACTACCAAGTGTGAAACTACCGTAAATTTGCGGCCATAAGTCGACCTAAAAACGCTCCCAAAATTGACTTTAAAAGTCAACTCGACTTATGGATGAGGTACTAAATAAAAATAAAAAATAAACATATTTCTGTGCCTTTTTTTTTAAGTAATAAATCTCCAAAGCGGAAGAATAATGACTGTTTACGGTAAGGCCGACTCGTCTTTTACTTAAATGTCCGCCGATAATAAAATACTCATGTTTACATTGGTTTTTAATGCAATAATCTTCGTAAAAAGTCCAAATAAAAACATGTAAAAATAACTTCGAAAATATTAAACATTTGTGAAATACGGTAAAGTGGCGAAAAATAAAAATAGCAATTTGTCTATCGATACATCGTCCGTTGTCTTCTAAGAACAATAGAAAATCGACTGCTGACACTTGTACCCATTTAAAGTTAATCCGTGTAAATACAAACTGTCAACAGGTGCAGATGTCTTTATGCCACCAATTATCGCTTCTCGGCCTTTTGACTAAGATCAAAGTGTAAAGTGTAGTGTTGGCATCCTTTCGATCATTTGTCTATAATTGCGTCACGCCTAAAATAGTTATCCGTTAATGATATGCACAACGGTTCTGCTGCAAACTACTTCTGACCAATCAAAAATAATTACTCGATTGTCGGATACGCCTTTAACCGATCGCTATTGTTCAACTTCACATTGTATATTTTTTGATTGGATGAAGGTGTGGTTTCGTTGATTTATTCACAACTGTCCCACAATTAATGCATAATCGTTTCGTAAATATATAGATCTTATCTGAGTGAAGATTTCATTCATTGTTTGATTATAATAATATTACGCACTCACCCTGGATTATTAAAAAGTGTAATTGGACATATAAAATACACAATTACTTTCGATTATCTGCTAAGTATTATTAGAAAAGACGTTTTTCCAGTATGCAGAAAATATTCCTCGGGTATCTCGTGATTTACGAATATGTAACAGTCGAATAGCGAGCGATGCGAGTGTTGGTAAATTCACGTGTTTCACGCATAATGGCGAAAGGGTTGTTGATTATTTGTGAGTAAGTTACAATTATTTTGACCATATAATGAATTTCTGCGTTCAAGATTTTACCGAATTTTCACATCAATAGCACTAACATTTGAATACAAAAATATATGCTCATAATATAAACGCTGAAAGTTATTACGTTAAATGGGATAATAATTTTGATTTGTGAAGTATATATTAAGTTCGAAATAATGAATGATATGTTATTATGATTTTGAACAATAAAATATATTTTTCGTGATAATAAATAATTGAAACGTTGAATGTTTCATTTTAAATATATTTTTATTATTAATATCCCAAAAAATGTCAACTGCCGGTACAAAAGCCCTCAGAACCATGACTAAAACGTCACTTAAACATGTCCGAGATATTGAAGAAATTTACCCCCCGACTTATGGCAGAGTCAAGGCAAAAAACCAAGTTTTTCTAGCCACATTATACCCCTCGACTTATGGCCGAGGTAGACTTATGGCCGCGAATGTACGGTACTTCTGGAAGGCAACATAATTCGGACAAAATAATACACTTGTTTCTTCGTTTTATGTAAACAAAGTGTTTTCTTCTGTAATGATGTTTTAGAAATATGCTTTTCTTAAAATTTCAGTAATTTACTTTATTCAGTCAGGCATTCCAGAATACATGGGTGTAAAGGTGACCAATGCCATTTTACTCTTGCATGTTATTAATGTTAATTTCACAAAATTTTAGATTATTTAATGTTTTGCCAAGTCTCGTCTTCTTGTAGTCATCGATAGATTCAAGTCTCATAATAAACTATTCCTGGGCCTCAAGAAGTTATTTTAGTGAGCATCACAGGTCTATAATCCCAGCCTGAAGTTGCGTGCAATGAGACTTTCAATGTAAACATTGAGCATTGTTAAATACTGAAATCACTTGCCTAACTTGCAGTGTAATCTTCAAAAAATAAGCATTGGTGTTTATGTGGTTTAAAAAAATGATAACCAGTTATAAAACAGAAAAAAAACAGCAAATGGACCACTTATGAATTGTAATAACAGCTGTATTAAAAATAGTGTTCGACCCACAATACACGTTGACTTACTTAACCCGTGTTTCGAAGTGTAAGAACTCTGTCTGGTTGATTATTCTTTATCACATATCAAGCACTGGTACTTACCATTTTCCGATACATGAAGATGGTTTTCCTTTCGATGTGTCATTTAACTTAACATGAAGATATGAATTTAGTAAGGAGGGATTAGTTTTAAGTTGGAAAATTAAATTCCAAAGCTTATTTCAGCACCGCATCATACGGGTCTCTGAAAACCTACCCAGCCTAACCCCAAATGTAAGAGATAATTTCATTGGCCAAAATTCACAAAACAGAGCTGACTGGTTTTTATTTTATTTACATAGACTGTCAGCGGAGCAGCATTAACGAAAAACAGTCGGGTGCATATAAGCGCGCTTTTTTTAAATGGCAGACGTTATTTTCTTGTTCAATCGCGTATGAGCTTTATCGAACCACAAAATGTAGTCGCACCCAAAATAGATGTTGCTCACTACCAGGAGGGAGATCTCATCAAAGCCACTTACCAAAAACAAACATACGATGCGGTGATCAGTGAAATCCATCGTAAGTAAATTCGTTTGATAGCCAAACTTTTTGGTACCAATCTAAAAGGTTCTTGAATGGGGCGAACACTTTTTTATGACTGAAAGCGTGAAGCCCGCCTCGTCACTAATGTTAATAAATTCCTGTCGGAGAATACTGCAAAATGATATTTCAGTTCGCTCAACGCGGACCTATTTGACGAGGCGGTGTCTCGGTTAACAATGTCCCCTAAAAATGTCCATATTTCAATCGCTGTAGAGCAAGTATATTTCACTTACTGTTTATAACACTGTGTATTGATAAAAAACACAAAGTATTGAAATAAATCAATATTAAAGTTAAGGGGTCTTCCTGATCATTGTTAAACAATTTGTTGTAAATAGTACAGGTTCGGGCAATCATATTTTCGGATAACGAAAAATAATCTTGTAAATAAATATATTGTCATAATAATAATATTAAAATTTGTATATACTGTTGATTACAGATGACGAGGTTTCTCTTAAAGCAAGCAAAGCGACCGCCTAAGCATGCTTTCGAGGCAACTTAAGATAGGAAAAAAACTCAAGGTAGGTATTATTTTCAAGGCATGTTCACAGTTCAGTGACAGGCAGGCAGTCCAAAATTACAGGCTTTAATATTTATGAATGTGAGTTGGACACTTAAATGAGACTCAAGAAATTTAAT
The DNA here is from genome assembly GCF_020536995.1 of Dreissena polymorpha. Lineage (NCBI taxonomy): Eukaryota > Metazoa > Mollusca > Bivalvia > Myida > Dreissenidae > Dreissena > Dreissena polymorpha. Next base: position 65,727,353 of record NC_068367.1, on the reverse strand, counting down.
TTGCCTCCATTGAATAAGTGTTATTGTAAGTATTTTTTTTATCAGTTGGTCAACACTGCCTATAGATATATGATTTTTTCCCTGTTATAAATGAAACATGAACACATTGTTCACAGTTATCCAATTTCACACTCACTCACTAGCCAGGGGTGAGTGAATTTATTTGAAAAAAAAGTCTGATGAACAAACGTTCGATAACATTAGCTAATTGTTTGTATGAGTAACTACTCAGTCTAGCCAGAATTTCCAAATGTGAAATTTGATGGACTAAAACAAAGTATTCATGATCGCATGACACAATGCTCATGTTTGGTTTTCAACACATTTCATGAATGATTTTAGAGTTCAGTGATCAAACACCAACAGAGCCTCGTGATAAGTTGCCTGTAAAGAGGAGCATGAACCCATCAGATGCCTCCGAAGATATTGACCTGACGAACAATGCTGCAAAGCAAAATCTCAGTAGTATGTTGGTTGTCTAATACTTTTCATTTTAATCCCTTAGAAATATATAAAATCCAGTATTTAATACGTTCAAATCATAAAAACCTGCAACAGTGTCTTGAATATATTGCGTTCGTATTTAAGTTGGTGCTGAATGTCAAATTGTGTTATCCATCACCAGTTTACTTACAAGGTTTGCTGTATTGAAGCATTCTCAATTTGAAAATACTAATGTTGTGATCAAATGTGTAATTATTTGTTTGAATACTTTGATAATAAGTACACTCAATATTGACTAAATAAAAAGACGTTATGTCTATATTTGTAATACTGTCCAGCTGGATCATTTAGACTTCTTGTTTAGTTTAAGATGTGACTACATTTGTTATCTAAATGATTTCAGAGCAAAGTGCTCAAACACCTACAGAGCCTCGTGACAAGTTGCTTGTACACAGAAGAGCCTGATCCCATCAGATGTCTCCGAAGAGATTGAAAAGAACTGTTTACGGACATTTTCAGAACTGTTTTAGAACATTTGTTCCAGACTTATTTGAAGCAACCCTTCGAAACTGCTCTAAACATTTCTAGAATTGTACTGGAACACACCGGCTAGAACTGTTCTGTAATCATACTGAAAATGTTCTAGAATTATTCTGGAACAGTTGTTGAACGTTAAATGAGAAAAAAATTCTAGAACAATTCTATAACAGTTCTGGAAATTTATTCAAGAAAAATTCTGGAATAGTTCTAGAACGATAGTTCAAGAATTATTCTAGAACAGTTGTTGAACGTTAAATGAGAAAAATTTCTAGAACAATTCTGTAACAGTTCTGGACATTTATTCAAGAAAAATTCTGGAATAGTTCTAGAACGCTAGTTCAAGAATTGTTCTAGAACAAACCTTCAGAACTGTTTCAGAACAAATTGTTCTAGAAATTATTCTCATTTAACGTTCAACAACTGTTCTAAATCGTTCTAGAGCATTTTAAGGATGATTCCAGAACACTTCTAGTCATTAGTTCCAGTACAATTCTAGAAATGTTATAGAACAGTTCTAAAAATCTTCGCAGGGGACATCGGCTATCTCTGGAATCCTCCGGAATGAAGTGCAATTATCGATGTTAAATTAAAGGGTAACTCGTATTCTCCAAAGTGTGCATTCGCAAAGGAAAAGACAGTTACACATTCAGCCTCTCTATGTAATCCTATATGGCAGTAATACCAATAAATCAGTATTATTTTAACTTGATTTTAAATATACATCAGAATCCAATGAAGCCATAGCTTGTGAATTGATATTATTATGTGACAGAGTATTCCATTTTATAATCAGTTATTCAGGTAGTATATGCAAATATGAAGTCTACAGTACATATCAAACTTAAAATTGTATAAATTACTTTTTAATAAGCTAATTGCTGAAATGTAAACCTTGAATCATGTTTTACCATGTTTAACCATGGTTGATTGTGCCATAGGCTTTGACTCAGTTGATCAGACTACATGTATGATCAGCAATCATTGGACATTGGTCTGACTGTGTTAAAAAGAACATGTTTTCAGAACCATGAAATATTGTTTGTTTAAAAAATTGTCAAATTCAAGTTTTTAAACATTGATATTAATTGTATTACTAGTGTCTGGTTCTAACTTTGTACGCAATAATGTAATATTTTAATCATGGTTTATAGTCTTTGTTTGACCATGATTGGAGGTCAACAGCAATTTCTATCTAATAAATGACTGTTCGTTTGATAAACATTCCACATTTTGATGAAAAAACAAGATGCTAGCTTTTATTATTTAACATGTAGTAAAATAAAAGTTTCTCAGCAGGTTCATGTTGTTGTTAATCATGATACAGATGTATTGTCCCTTGCTGACAATGATTCATGGTCAGAAGGCATCTTGTCTCTGTCTTACCATGATTCATAGTCAACAACAAACTAAAAGATGTTTAGATGATACTTTATATTAAAGTCAGACAATGAATCATGGACACAATTTAGTTTTCTGACCATGATTAACAAATAATCAAACACATATACATTGAATAATACACAAACTTATGTCAGAAGCTGACATTACTAAAACACATTGTGCTAATGTTCCTTATTTATTCTGTTTTGTATTATCTACATGTATGTACTGGCTACATAATTGTGCAAAGGGCAGGCAATGAGCTGAGGCAATAGCTAGCGTTTCAGCCCAGTGAAAGTTTCAAGGACTGTTCAAGAACTGTTGATGAACTTCAAGAACTGTTGATGAACTTTAAGAACTGGTGATGAACTTCAAGAACTGGTGATGAACTTCAAAAACTGTTCATGAACTTCAAAAAACTGTTCATGAATTTCAAGAACTGCATGATCATGAACTCACAATATATGGGATGTTTCATTCAATAACTGTTTCATGAACTCTAGTGCATGCAACTTTAGTTCCTGACATGTAAGTTCATGAATGAGTAAATGAACTTGAAGTGCTTCTACCTACGAAGTTTCAAAGTTGTAGTCATTAGTACGATATTGCAATATGCAGCTGAATGCTGTACCTTTTATAGCAACTAAAATGCTGCTATAATTGGACCAAACTTAATGTGTAAGCCAGTTCAATAAGAAAAAGAGGCATTAACTTCTTATATCGTGATATTACATATATTGACATATGATGCTAACAAAATAGTATGCAGGGATATGCGAGTACTTCTTGGCATGAAGGTGGGGGGGGGGGGGGAAACACAGCACAACCATGAAGCATGTGGCTTGAATATACATTTCAGTCAACTAAAATTACTTTGCTTAGCATCTTGTGGGTATCATTTTGGGAATGGGGCCGGGTCCCTTTGAATTGGGAAAATTTGTGGCGTTTAGACTAAAATTGGAAAAATATTGTTGATGTTGTTTTGCTAAAAAATGCTTCAAAATTGAAGATACAAGTGTGTCCAGTATTATATTTACCTGCATGTTGGTTTAATTGAAATATAAAACATAAATTATTTTTTTTTGGAAACCTTCGATTATACTTTTTTCCATGTTGAATGAGTAAGATTACAGGACTCGATTTTGAATGAAAAAAAACACTGACACATTGAATCTTTCCAAAACAACCACAGTTGTTGATTTTATAAACTTTGTTCATGGGTCTGTGAAAATCCTTGATATACAGTATAATAAATAAGTGTAGGGTAATAATTAAAAGGTAGTTAAAAGTGTAGGGTAATTGTGTTAATGAATTGCAATTCTCCTCTTTGATATCTACACACCCATAATGTTTCATATTCAAATCTTATAGCCTATATGAGATATAGCCTTAACAAGAGCTGTGTTTGTGAAACACAATGCCCCCTACTGCGCCGCTTTGAAGCCATATATTTGACATTTGGCCTTAAGGATGACCTTGACCTTTCACCACACAAAATGTGCAGCTCTATGAGATACACATGCATGCCAAATATCAAGTTGCTATCATCAATATTGCAAAAGTTATGACCAAGGTTGAAGTTTTGGCACAGACACACACATACAATGACAGACATACACATACAATGAAAGACAGACACATACAATGACATACATACACATACAATGACAGACAGACACATACAATGACAGACATACACATACAATGACAGACAGACAGAAACAATATAACCCTGATCATTCGATCCGGGGCATAAACAGTTTCTTTGATTGGCATTTTTGTTTGCAGATCACTACATTTTAGGGGATTATTTCTATATAATTCTTTCAGTTAAAGATCCATGTTACAATAGCCCATGTCAGGATGGAGAAGAGTGTACTGGTTCCACAGCAAGATCTGTATTTGTATGGATGGGTGGCTGGGACTATTCTGTGAGACAGGTATGCATTTGCAGAAACAAGTATTGCTTTTAATGGAATTAACCGATTAATATATTTAACTCAGATTGTTGTCAATTAATTTAAATGAGCCGTGCTCTGGGAAAAGCGGGTTTAATGTAGTCAACACGGGCTAATCAGGGATGACTCTTTCCGCCTAAACTAGATTCTTGCTAAGAAGAGACTCTCTGTAAACGACACATACCATACAATGAAACGTTTCATCTCTGATTAGCCTGTGCAGACTGCACAGGCTTATCAGGGTTACACTTTACCCACACGCATTAAAACACCTTTCAGGGACAACACTTTCCGCCTAAACTAGATTTTTGTAAAGAAGATACTCTCTGTAAACGAAACATACCATAACATGACAAGTTTCATCTTTGATTAGCCTGTGCAGACTGCACAGGCTTATCTGTGTTACACTTTACGCACACGCATTAAAACCTTTTTCACAGAGCATGGCTCATTTAAGTAAATAGGAATAGTTTATTCTGAGTAACATTAAAAGTGAATTATTAAATAAAACTATCGCAGTTTAATTTGAAAATATTTATAACAAGCAATGTGTTTGTGAAACACCATATCCCCATAAATGTTACATTTGACCTTGAAGGATGACATTGACCTTGACCTTTCACCACTCAAAATGTGCAGCTCCATGAGATACACATGCATGCCAAATATCAAGTTGCTATCTTCAATATTGCAAATGTTATGACCAAGGTTAAAGTTTTGGGACAGAATGACAGAGTGACAAAATGACTGAGTTACATAATGACAGAGTGACAGAATGACAGACACCCAGGCCCAAAACAATATACCCTCGATCATTCGATCCGGGGACGTAACAACAACACAGGGTAAAAACCCTTTAAAAAGTGCAGGGCTAAGGTTCTTGTGCAATTTGCACATCTTCCCATTAATTTCTACACAACCATGAAGATTCATGTTGAAATCTGTTAGCCTATCTGAGATATAGCCCTGAAAAGTTCTATCATACCAAAACAACACTTACATTTTCTTATCAATAGACCATCTGTCTATAATCTTTCTTGTTAAGAACACTCACTGTTCTCAAGCAGTGGTTGAAGTGTGCGCTTATGACTTGGTATTAAAAACATCCTTCTGCAGTATTTAGAGGTCGAATATTAAATTACAAGAATTTAATGTGACCATACAAATTGTTCAATTAAAATGTTAAATATCATTTACATCGTCTGTGCTCTAAACTTCGAAATGGTGTTGTTAAGTCTGAGAAAACATCACGCACTTAATAATGTAGTACAGTGACCCCGCGTTTATCCAGACACGTCCGTTCTGGTAGAAATTTCCGAATAAACAAATAGAACCAGTGCTGTTTCAAGAGTTAAATATTTACCTTATGACATAAACCTTATGTTTATGTACATTTACATACTTATTTTGCATCAAAAATGATATTTTCTTGTTAGGCAGACATTTATTCAGTTAAAAACTAGAGCTTTGTCACAGACGTGACGTATACCCCACGTGACGCATTGACACAGACTATTTTGCACAAAACAAGAGAATCTAATTTATGTCGATTTTTAAGAATTATTATGTCATTATCATTTATAGCCATTTTGACCTTTGAACTCTTGAATTCTTTCACATGACACACAGTCCAATGACTGTGAACAAAATTAATGTACACAGTCATTTTAAAATCTCACAATGAATGACATTATATACTTATGGCACAGACAAGCTCATTTATGGCCATTTGTTACCTTTGAACTCAAAGTGTGACCTTGACCTTGGAGATATCGACGTAATTTATTTCGCGCGACACACCGTCCAATGATGGTGAACAAATGTGCCAATTGATTTTAAAATCCCACCATGAACGACATACTTATGGCCTGGACAAGCTTATTTATGACCATTTTTTACCTTTGAACTCAAAGTGTGGCCTTCACCTTGGAGATATCGACGTAATTCTTTTGCGCAACACACCGTCCAATGATGGTAAATAAATGTGTCAAATGATTTTAAAATCTCACAATGAATGACATTAGAGTTATGGCCTGGACAAGCATTTGACCTTTGAACTCCAAGTGTGACCTTGACCTTTGAGATATCGACATACTTTTTTCACACAACACACTGTCCCATGATAGTGAACAATGTACCAAGTCATTTTAAAATCTAACAATAAATAACATAGTTATGGTCCGGACAAACTTTCAGTTTAAAACATACTTAGTGTCCCCGTGACCTAGTTTATTACCTGGCATGACCCATATTCAAGCTTGAACTAGACATCATCTAGATACAGCTTCTGACCAAGTTTGGCGAGGATCGGATGAAATTTCGGGACAGACCGACAGACCGACCGACGGACAGACAGACCAACAAAGTGACTCCTATATAGCCCCCATTACCAATGGTAATGGGGATATAATAAAATGTTTGTTAAACAATGTAAATACAAAAACGTGTAACCGAAATTAAGAACATGTACATGTACACACATCAAGGGTGTTGAAGGCAAATGACAATAAAATATAAAACTGCGATACTGTTTGAATATCCTTATTTATAATCCGTCTCATACAACAGAATGTTGAAATGATTAAAATAGCGGCGCGTTCGATGCGTTTTAAATGGATTGCTTAAATAATCCTAGCACAACTTTTCACGAACGATGACGGTCCGATTGTAATCAGCGTCTTAATTGGTCGCGTGTTCAGCTCATTAAAGACATTTAAGAATATCATTGCATCTTTTAAGATGCATTGTGTAATGCCAACATCAATCTAAGTTTTAAGTCGGAGTCGAATCATATTTAGTCACGCCTATTAGCTAAAGCGCCTAAAACGACAATACTTCACGCCTCGGTGATTGTGCTTTTGTTTATACGGCGGGTGGGCGATTAAGCCCCCATGTTGGGAAGCATCCCTATTAACGAGACTTAATTAGAGCTAAATACACAGATCTGTGGCACGAAATCTACGTCCGGATTCGGAACGCGAGATGCTGGTCTAAACGGGGCAAAATACTGCATAATAAATCCGTTCCTCTTGACTTTCCTCCAGATCGCGAGATGGTCGGACTATCAAGATCCGGATAAACACGGGGTCACTGCATTTATATTAATGCAAATGTGGAAAGTGAAAGTAAAAACACAACAATTTTTCTATTTAACAAAAGAGATTCATTAAATTGATTCTACAATACTCTTTATTAAGTGTTGCTTACAGTCCTTATTATATAAGAAACAAGAAATATCTTTAAAAAGATATACGGAGTTGATGTTGTAATGTTTGTGACCAGTGAAAGGAGATGGAATGAAGCGACCATGTATTTTAATGAAGGTAGTGAGTGATAATAAGATATTATATTTTAATGTATTAACACATAAAAATGAAGAACAAGAAGAGGTGAAATTGCATGTTTTATTGTCAATAAGTATTGTAATAACTAGTTTTTCATAATTGAACGAGTAATACATTAGTTTCAATAGAAAAAGAAAACATTCGCCACTGAAAAACTATGAACATAATGTTGGAATGAAATAAAAGATAATGTGTTATAATGTGTACAGATGCTAGTAGAATGTAAACATAAAATAGTCAATATTGGAAGCATCATAGTGATATGAAGTTTTTGCAGAAAAACAGAACTTTATAGAAACAAGAGGGCCATGATGGCCCTGTATCGCTCCACTGTTTTTTTATGCGAAAAAACGCGCAATGCGCATGGGTTGAAATGTACTCAAGCATGTGACTTTCTCTGTCTATCCCTCGTCCCATTAGGCGCTTAAAGTTGGAAGGGTGAGCATTTTTATATATGAAAAAAGTTACTACCGTGTTAACTAAACAGACTAAAAAGCCCGGGAATTGTTCCTTTGAAGCACAGTCCCATTGCTTATAACGTAAGTACATTTATCTCTCCAAAAAATATTGTCGTTCTTTCTATTTCACATATTTTTAGATGCTGAAGATCAAATATACGCATTTGATTTGAAACAGATTCACAAGACCCGTAGGAATCAAAATGCCTTAACCCTTTACCAAACGACACATTTTGGAATTTCCCAATTTGAACAAGATGTGTTTGTGAAACACAATGTCCCCCTATATGATGTTTGACCTTGTAGGATGACCTTGACCTTGTGAAGGATGACCTTGACCTTGACCTTTCACCACTCAAAATGTGCAGCTCCATGAGATACACATGCATGCCAAATATCAAGTTGCTATCTTCAATATTGCAAAAGTATTTATAAAATAAGCGATTTGGGCCACATATATTTGACCTCTGACCTTGAAGGATGACCTTGACCTTGACCTTTCACCACTCAAAATGTGCAGCTCCATGAGATGCACATGCATGCCAAATATCAAGTTGCTATCTTAAATATTGCAAAAGTATTTATAAAATAAGCGATTTGGGCCACATATATTTGACCTCTGACCTTGTAGGATGACCTTGACCTTGACCTTTTACCACTCAAAATGTGCAGCTCCATAAGATACACATGCATGCCAAATATCAACTTGCTATCTTCAATATTGCAAAAGTATTCATAAAATGAGCGATTTTGGCCACATATATTTGACCTCTGACCTTAGAGGATGACCTTGACCTTTCACCACTCAAAACGTGCAGCTTCATGAGATACACATGCATGCCAAATATGAAGTTGCTATCTTCAATATAGCAAAAGTTATTGCAAAATGTTAAAGTTGGCGCAAACAGACCAAGAGACAGACCAACAGACCAACAGACCAACAGACAGGGCAAAAACAATATGTCCCCCACTACTATAGTGGGGGACATAAAAAGGTTGCAGACGAAAATTAAATTGTAATGGAATATTAAGGAAAGAATCAGGTAGGGTAGAAATAATTGTGATAAAAGGAGAAATTGCTCATCTTGAGCAATTTCTCATTTTATCATAATTTTTTATAAAGTCGTCAGCTATAAACCCGTAAAATCCTGTTGGTGTTTGGTAAAGGGTTAATAATCTCTGGTTCCTTCTTAGAGCCTTTCACACATTTATAACAAATACAATAGTAGCATCTTTCTTTGTAAAGAATCATCTCAAACAAGGGCTGTTTGTAAAACATGCATGCCCCCCCATATGGGCTGTCAGTTGTAGTGGCAGCCATTGAGTGAATACATAATTTGGACTGTGACCTTGACCTTTGACCTAGTGACCTGAAAATCAATAGGGGTCCATCTGTGAGTCATGATTAATGTACCTATGAAGTTTCATGATCCTAGGCGTAAGCTTTCTTTAGTTATCATCCGGAAACCATTTTTGTGTGTGAAGTCACCGTGACCTTGACCATTGACCTAGTGACCTGAAAGTCAATAGGGGTCATCTGCAAGTCATGATAAATGTACCTATGAAGTTTCATGATCCTAGGCGTAAGTGTTCTTGATTTATAATACGGAAACCATTTTCTAAGTTGAGTCACCGTGACCTTTGACCTAGTGACCTGAAAATCAATAGGGGTAATCTTCGAGTCAAGATCCATGTACCTATGAAGTTTCATGATCCTAGGAATAAGCGTTCTTGAGTTATCATCCAGAAAACATTTTACTATTTCGGGTCACAGTGACCTTGACCTTTCACCTGAGAATCAATAGGATTCATCTGTGAATCATGATCAATGCAACTATGAAGTTTCATGATCCTAGGCATAAAACGTTCTTGAGTTATCATCCGGAAACCATTTTACTTTTTCCGGTCACCGTGACCTTGACCTTTGACCTTGTGACCTGAAAATCAATAGGGTTCATCTGCGAGTCATGATCAATGTACCTATCAAATTTCATGATCATAGGCATAAGCGTTCTTGAGTTATCATCCGGAAAACATTTTACTATTTCAGGTCAACGTGACCTTGACCTTTGACCTAGTGACTTCAAAATCAGCAGGGGTCATCTGCGAGTCATGATCAATGTACCTTTGAAGTGTCATGATTCTAGGCCTAAGCGTTCTTGAGTTATCATCCAGAAACCATCTGGTGGACGGACATACGGATGACGGACGGACCGACATGTGCAAAACAATAAACACCCTCTTCTTCGAAGAGGGGCATACATATAATTAACAACCCACACATCCCTTAGACCAACAGGCCTGAGAATATTATGAAAATCTAAAGATTATTTCTTATATTTATAAATGTATTTAATTAAGTAATACATATCACTTCTAAGATCAATTCATAACTTATATTAAGAAAATTATAAAATGATCAGAAATTTATATAGATCGTTGAGCAATTGACAATCATATCTCCACAATTCATGAGTCACAATTCACAAATGGAACAATGAATCATTAGTTATTAAAAAGCAGCATATAGACAGTTAAGAACATTGCACTTCATTAATTCCAACACCTTCTCTTGGATACAAAGTTTGAGTTTACAATGCAGAATCATATATTGACTTTTATGGAAATAATTATGTTCATGGAAGTTGTGTTTTAAAATCAATAAGATATTATTAAACTGGTTTAAACACAACAAAAAAGACATTAAATAAACATGTCATCCGAATTTTTTTTATCCGGATATATGGTCACTTTCGACATATTTAAATAAATCCCGACTTTTTTCAGTTTATAAGAAAAACATTCAGAAAACATGTTTTTACTTCAATTCCTTTGTAAGCAGTCACCATCTGATCTAAAATGGCACTAAATGACAGGGTTTTATCTCATGTTTACAAGATGTTGTTGTTGTTATTGGTCACAGCCACACGGCCGCAGTAATCTCCCCTGGTAAACGTCATATGTTCAGTTTTGTGACCTCCCGGGACAGGGTCAAATTTGAGCCCTGGGGAAAAATTTGAACAAATTTGGTAGAGAACTATTAGATATCACAACATACCAAATTTAGTAGCCCAGCTAAGCTCTATAATTAAGAACAAGAAGATGTTTGAAGTTTGCACAAAATAGGCCTTATTTAAGCATACATGTATGTTCATTTTTGTGACCCCTGGGGCAAGGTCAAATTTGTTCCCAGGGGCATAATTTGAAAAAACTAAGTAGAGAACTATTAGATGTCACTACCTACCAAATTTGATAGAAATAGGCCCAATGGTTATGGACAAAAAGATTTTTATAGTTTGCACAAAATGGGCCCAATATAAGCAAATGTTCAATTTTGTGACCCCTGGGGAACGGTCAAATTTGATCCCAGGGGCTTAATTTGAACAAGCTTGGTGAGGACTATAAGATGTCATTATATACCAAATTTGGTAGCCCTATGCCATACGGTAATGGACAAGAAGATTTTTAAAGTTTGCACAAAATAGGACTTATATAAGCAAATTTTCGATTTTTTGACCCCCCAGGGCGGGGTTAAATTTGACCCCAGGGGCATAATTTGAACAAACTTGGTAGAGGACTATTAGATGTCACTACATACAAAATTTGGTAGCCCTAGGCCCAATGGTTATGGACAAGAAGATTTTTAAAGTTTTCACAAAATAGGCCTTATATAAGCAAATTTTCAATTTTTTGACCCCCCCGGGGTAGGGTCAAATTTGATCCCAGGGACTTAATTTGAACAAACTTGGTAGAGGACTATAAGATGTCACTACATACCAAATTTGGTAGCCCTACGCCATACGGTTATGGACAAGAAGATTTATAAAGTTTGCACAAAATAGGCCTTATATAAGCAAATTTTCAATTTTTTTACCCCCCCGGGGCAGGGTCAAATTTGACCCCAGGGGCATAATTTGAACAAACTTGGTAGAGGACTATAAAATGTCACTACATACAAAGTTTGGTAGCCCTAGGCCCAATGGTTCTTGACAAGAAGATTTATAAAGTTTGCACAAAATATGCCTTATATAAGCAAATTTTCATTTTTTTGACCCCCAGGGGCAAAGTCAAATTTGACCCCAGGGGCATCATTTGAACAAATTTGAAAGAGGTTCACCACAGGAACATTCCTGAGAAATTTCATCAAAATTGGACCAGTTGTTTAGGAGAAGAAGATGTTTTAAGAAAAAGTTAACGCACGCACGCACGGACGCACGCACACACACACGACGGACACAGGACCATGACATAAGCCCCGCTGGCCTTTGGCCAGTGGAGCTAAAAATGAACAAAACAAAGTACAAAGAAACATATTTACACTAATAAACGCAAATATGGATTGCAATAAATCATAGACAGATATATTTCCAACACCAATATATTTCCTTAGTATCGCGGGCTACCGCCCCCAAACCTCCGCTTTGTCAATAGTGGTAAACAACTGCGTACCGGTAAAGTGCAATCTAGCCTGTTTTTGTAGTGTTTAGTGTGGCCGCTACGGCATGTAAACAATAGATTCGTTTAATTGTACAGACATGTGATTAATGCTATACTGCTTCGTAAACTAATGAGAAACGTTTCGATGTAATGTTAAGAGGATGTATTTATCATGACAGTTATTAATTTATTGTAATTAACATGTAATTTACAATATATTCATATTTCAGTGTCAAAGATTTTTGATAGTATAGTTTAGCAAACTAACTATAAACTTTGAATGTAAACAAAAGTCCACCAATGTCCCTCAGATAGAAGGAAAGGACTTTAAATTTTGGGGTCTATGCAAATCACAATACTGCAAAGAGGATTACAAAGTTTATTTATCTATTTATCTATTTAATTTTCATGCTTTAATTTCTATTCTAAAAGCATGCCCATTTAAAAACAAATAAGAAATTTCAGTTTAGATTATCCATGATGATCGAATGTCAAATGGTAAAAACAAATGTTCTTGCTGTGCTCCGCTGTGAACGTCATAAATATATATTCAGTTCTCAGGTCCAGTTCTTTCCAGTTACCCAATCGGAACTACACAGTGCACATCACTGCTACACTTTTTGAGGTTTACTATGATATGAATGCTTCCTTCCTGTCAGTGCGTTTCTCTGTATAATTTATTTGTAGTTGTCTTTATGAAACTGATGGCCAATATTCAACTAGTTCTAGTATGCATCATACGTCTTATTAAACTTCTATCTTCTATCCCCTTTTCCATCAACTTTCTTCATCAATATTCAACTAGTTCTAGTATGCAACATACGTCTTATTAAACTTCTATCTTCTATCCCCTTTTCCATCAACTTTCTTCATCGTAATTCTTACACCAACAAAAATGGGATCTACAAGGATATAAGAATATCCATTCAGATCATTATGCTTATGATTAATCCCTTATAACAGCTTTCAATTATACCACATTTTACTACTTATCAAAATCACATGGCAATAACATACTATTTCCGTAACATCAAGCACTACAAGTTTTACAAGAAAAACAAAACAATACAGAATGATTACTACAATAATGCATATGTTGGACGAGAAAGATTATTGCTAAATAACATACCCCATTTAGATTCCTTCTATAAACACAACACTCTAGATGCCTCCACAATGTGGCCGACGATCAGAAATTCTGATGGCACCTCCTTCCAAACAACAAACGCTCTGGTCTTAAGCCCAAATTCAACTGACTCAGAAACACACAGAAAACTCTCGAACTCTGCCATACACTAACCAGGCTTCCTTGAATAAACAAAAGTATCCCCATACCCCAGACCTGACCCTAAATTTCCCATTAGATTTGACCGTATGATTTATGATTTCAGGGCTTTCAGTACTCTTGGATGTGTATCCCGCAGCCGGTTTATAGTAACATTTATACTTGCTATTCTAATTAACTATATTAACATTTACACACACAAAAAAAAACAACCCTATTTCTTTGACACACCCCCCTACTTAAGATGAAATTCCCAATTTCTGTCTCAACCTTTTGGATTTGTGTCAAGACTAGGTTCATGACTCATGTCCCAGATTTTCGACTGAGATAATCAGCCCCGACATTTTCAGTTCCCTTTATAGCAACAACAGTGAACCGGTAAGCCTGCAAAACAAGAGCCCAACGCATGATTCTGCCATTAGAATCCTTTGCCTTGTTCAGATATACCAGTGGCATGTGGTCTGTTTCTAACAGAAACTTCTTACCATATAAGTATGTGTGGAATTTCTGTATTCCCCACACAACTGCAAGGCATTCTTTCTCAACCACCGAATAATTTCTTTCCCTTTGCAGCAATTTACGACTTGCATATGCTACCGGAAACTTACCATCCTCATGTTCTTGCAGAAGTACTGCCCCTAAACCTACATTAGAGGCGTCTGTACGTAGAATAAATGGCTTACCTAAATCTGCCATTCGGAGAATTGGTGACATCGTCACTCGTTCCTTCAATTCCTTGAATGCCCTTTCATGAGGTGATTCCCAAACCAAGGTATTGGGTTTACCTTTCTTGGTGAGGTCGGTAAGTGGTACAGCCACAGCAGCAAAGTTTGGTATGAACTTACGATAATAACCTACCAGCCCTAAGAAGGATCGAAGTTCAGTCTTGGTTCGTGGTCTTTCGGCTTGAGCTATTGCTGTAACCTTCTGTGGGTTTGGTTCCACTTTTCCGTGCCCTACTTGGTGTCCTAAGATATCAAGTCTCTCACAAGCCAACATGCACTTGCTAGGCTTTGCCGTCAGTCCAGCATTTCGCAGGCGCCCTAAGACTTCTGCAATCAACGTAAGATGCTCCTCCCATGTCTCGGTGAACAGGAACATATCGTCTAAAAAGTTATCCACTCCACTAAGGTCTTTCAGCAACATTCTCATCATTCTGCTGAAGACAGCGGGTGCGCATGCCAGTCCAAATGGCATTCTTCGAAACTGCCATAGCCCGGTGTCAGTTGCAAAGCTAGTATACTTTTTGCTTTCCTCGGAAACTGGAATCTGCCAGTACCCCTTTGACAAATCAATTCTCGAAAAGTAACGACAGTGGGATAAGCGTGCAAAAATGTCATCCTGACATGGCATTGGCTCAGCATCAAAGACTGTGACCTGATTTAACTTGCGAAAGTCCACACAAAATCTATTAGTGCCATCTGGTTTCTTCACTATAACGACTGGTGATCTATATGGTGAATCTGATGGTTCAATGACACCCATTCGTAACATCTCCTGAACTTCTTTGTTTATGGTCTCCTTCACAGCATGTGGAACAGGATATGGCCTTGAACGAATTGGATCATCTGCAGTTGTTTTAATATGGTGTTCTACCAAATTGGTTTTCCCAGGAATGTCAGTTAACACGTCTTGGAAGTCTTGAAGTAATGTTTGCAAAGATTTGCATTGTTTGGCATCTAGGTTTTCACCAAGTTTGACATCTTCAACAGATTCTGATTGTTCTATTATAGGACATTGTATCTCTTCATTAAATCGACCATACTCACTTAAACAGTCCTTCTCACCACTTGGTACCTTGTCGTCTTCAATAATGGCCGCTGCGATATTTATCAGTAATCCAGCCTGACCAGTTTCAGCCTCATTGCCAATTCTCTCCACATATTTCTTCAACATATTGGCATGGTATGTCTTCACATGACCATTGACGTCAAGTCGGTAGTCTGATTCACCAACTTTCTCTACAATTTCATATGGCCCTTGCCACTGCATGAGCAATTTGTTTCGGTTTGTTGGCAACAGAACTAGAGCTCGCTCTCCTACTGAAAATGTTCTTTGCCTCGCTTTCTTATCGAAGTGTTTCTTGTATTTTCCAGCAGATTTCTTCAGTTCTTCTTGTGCAAATTGCATTGTTTCTGCTAGCCTTTCCTTTAGGTCCAAAACGTATTCATAAACAGTTTTTACCTCTTCACTAAGGGTTTCCTGTGTCAACATCTCTCTTAATATTTGCATTGGTCCTCTTACTGTTCTCCCGTAGAGCAGTTCAAATGGAGAAAACCCTGTGCTTGCCTGTGGGGCTTCTCTGTATGCGAACAAGGCTGGCGAAATGTACTTGTCCCAGTCCTTGGGTCGCTCTGTACACATACGCTTTATCATGGACTTCAGCGTGCCATTCATTCTTTCCACTAACCCGTTACACTGGGGATGGTATGGTGTAGTCACTAACTGTTTCATTGACAACAGCCTACTTATCTCCTTCATGAGTCCAGATGTAAACTGTGCTCCCATGTCACTAAGCATTTCTTGTGGAACTCCAACTCGAGTGAAAATGTCTACTAATGCCTCTGCAACGGTTTCTGTCTCAATGTTCTTCAATGCCATCGCCTCCGGATATCTTGTAGCGTAGTCAACCACCGTTAATATGTACCGGTTTCCTCTGTCACTAACTGGTGTAATAGGTCCAATCAGATCAACAGCCACGCGTTTAAATGGTGTATCTATTAATGGCATTTCTCCCAACGGAACCTTGGAAACTTTTCCTTTTGATGTCATCCTCTGACAGGTATCACAGGAGGTACAGAAACGTTTCACATCTGACATTACACCAGACCAATGAAATTGTGACAGTACTTTATCCAATGTTTTCTGCATTCCTAGATGTCCTCCTATTAAACTCTCATGAGCTATCTTCATGATTTCATCTCGAAATTCCTTAGGGACAACAAGCTGGCAAACAGGTTCTGCCTTGTTATGTTTTGGAGACGTAAATTCACGGTACAAGAATCCATTGCGTTCATAATACCGAGAAGTATTCAGTTTTCCACACTGCTTTACCTCTTCCGACATTGCTTGTTCCCGGGCAGCTTGAAGAGTTGGGTCACTTTTCTGTGCTTCTTGAAACATCTGTGGATTCATCCCCTTGATCTGTGTTGGCACCTTTAACGGTTTGATTTTGCTTACCTTTTCTTTTGAAGCCTGAGCTCTGGTGACTACTGCTGCCTGTTCGTTCACCGTTTCATCCACTTTCTTCTCTTCTGATATGGTCGCATATTCTCCAATTGCAATATCTCTGATTCCGTCAATATTCCCCAATATCAAGTCGTATACTGGACTTTCAACACACATGGCAATAACCTTACCTGTAAAATAAGGTGTTTCCACAAACACTTTTGCCGTGGGGAATTGTCTCACTGTTCCATCAAGTAAGACACAATTCTGAACTTTCCCAGTAAAACTGTGGTTTGGTACAAGAGACCTCTTTACCACCACTGATGAACATCCAGTATCCCTCAAGACACGAATTTGTTTTCCGTTGACCCATCCTATGCACTCCGGCATATTTTCCCGAATAGGTCCATCACACGCTGCCGACATGACAGGTAATTTGTGACCACATGACAGACTTACCTTTCCTTGGGATAGGCCACACGCCGACAAACTAGATTTACTTACCTTTCGGTCATACTTGTCTTCAGGTCTTCTTCCACCTCTTGCTGGTTCCCAGCTTTTGAAACCATTACCTGAATACTGGCCTGATAGGTTACCACCCCTATGGTTGTTTGTGCCCATGGTGTTCCGACCATTTATCCTCGGGCAGTCTCTACGTAAATGTGGTCCATTGCAAACAAAGCAAGCCTTACCTTTCACACCATCTCTAGATTCATTCCCCGTTTTGCCATTGCCCTCATGGGCCTCAATATACCGATCTGCACAATCGGCCATCTCTGTTACTGAAGCAAACTTACGCTCCTTTAAGAACACTTGCAGTCCCTTTGAGCACCCATTCAAGTATTGCTCACGTAAAATCAAATCTCTTAAACCCTCATAGGTTTCGTCAGACCCAGCCTGGCACATCCAATTGGTTAAGTAATCTCCCAATCGAATTACAAATTGAGACGCTGTCTCCCCTGATTCACATTTACTACTACGAAACTTTTCCCTGAAACCGTCTTCGTTCAGATTGAACCTTTTTAGCAGGGCATCCTTAAATTTCTGATAATCATTAGCCTCAGCAACTGTGAGTCTCGAATACACATCCAGGGCACGCCCCTGCAACAGTGCACTCAAATTTGCACCCCAACATTCCTTCTTCCATCCAGCACTCTCTGCAAATCGCTCAAATCTTTTGAGATATGCATCCATGCTATCACGCTTGTCATCAAAATTGGGTAACTTTGGCAACTTAGCCTTAGTACCACTCTCACTAGTAGTACGACTATCACCTCTCTGTGACCCACTACGTTATCTTTCCATCTCAATTTCTCTCTCCATTTCTAATTTCTTAAATTCTCTCTCTCTATTTCTCTCTTCACGCTCATAAGCTCTTTCTTTCCTTTCTGCCTCCTCTCTTTCTCTTATAAAGGAGAGCAAAGTTTCCCCGGACAAACCGGACTTTTCACCCATTTGAAAAAGATTTTCCAAATCAGACATGGTGAAAATCAAACCCAATGAATAAGGGATTTAACAAGAAAGTTAACTCTTATAATAACCTGCTGGCCCCTTTTAACAGTTTCTCCCCTTTGCCTGACCTGACCAGTGCCTGTGACCTCACACTGACCTGTAGCAAGTCCCCTTAGAGATAACAACCCAGGTATTAACAGCACAGCACACAGAGATAAAATTTCTCTTGAATTTACAGACAAGCTTTTATTTCCTCACTGCAGTATTTCTCTGTGATAATCGAATAGCATAACCCCACCCGTACTACCAGTTTTGTCAAAGATTTTTGATAGTATAGTTTAGCAAACTAACTATAAACTTTGAATGTAAACAAAAGTCCACCAATGTCCCTCAGATAGAAGGAAAGGACTTTAAATTTTGGGGTCTATGCAAATCACAATACTGCAAAGAGGATTACAAAGTTTATTTATCTATTTATCTATTTAATTTTCATGCTTTAATTTCTATTCTAAAAGCATGCCCATTTAAAAACAAATAAGAAATTTCAGTTTAGATTATCCATGATGATCGAATGTCAAATGGTAAAAACAAATGTTCTTGCTGTGCTCCGCTGTGAACGTCATAAATATATATTCAGTTCTCAGGTCCAGTTCTTTCCAGTTACCCAATCGGAACTACACAGTGCACATCACTGCTACACTTTTTGAGGTTTACTATGATATGAATGCTTCCTTCCTGTCAGTGCGTTTCTCTGTATAATTTATTTGTAGTTGTCTTTATGAAACTGATGGCCAATATTCAACTAGTTCTAGTATGCATCATACGTCTTATTAAACTTCTATCTTCTATCCCCTTTTCCATCAACTTTCTTCATCAATATTCAACTAGTTCTAGTATGCAACATACGTCTTATTAAACTTCTATCTTCTATCCCCTTTTCCATCAACTTTCTTCATCGTAATTCTTACACCAACAAAAATGGGATCTACAAGGATATAAGAATATCCATTCAGATCATTATGCTTATGATTAATCCCTTATAACAGCTTTCAATTATACCACATTTTACTACTTATCAAAATCACATGGCAATAACATACTATTTCCGTAACATCAAGCACTACAAGTTTTACAAGAAAAACAAAACAATACAGAATGATTACTACAATAATGCATATGTTGGACGAGAAAGATTATTGCTAAATAACATACCCCATTTAGATTCCTTCTATAAACACAACACTCTAGATGCCTCCACAATGTGGCCGACGATCAGAAATTCTGATGGCACCTCCTTCCAAACAACAAACGCTCTGGTCTTAAGCCCAAATTCAACTGACTCAGAAACACACAGAAAACTCTCGAACTCTGCCATACACTAACCAGGCTTCCTTGAATAAACAAAAGTATCCCCATACCCCAGACCTGACCCTAAATTTCCCATTAGATTTGACCGTATGATTTATGATTTCAGGGCTTTCAGTACTCTTGGATGTGTATCCCGCAGCCGGTTTATAGTAACATTTATACTTGCTATTCTAATTAACTATATTAACATTTACACACACAAAAAAAAACAACCCTATTTCTTTGACATTCAGTTCAAATGATACTGTATGCATCCAATCTTTTAGTCTGGGAGTCAGACTACCAATGTTTACGGTGATTTTTGTATTATTAGCCAAAGTACAATTCGGTTTATTAATTTCGGACCTATCATGAATGAAGGTCATCTAAGGTCAAAAGTGACGTTAAACAGCTACGCCAAAAAACAAGAATATAAGTAAAACTTATCAATGCTCCCCAATAAGTTAATATATGAGTTAATTTTAAGAATGAGTTCCAGAAAAAGGCAATATATGTGTAAATCAACGAGCAAGAACAATTATTTATATCTCCCTTGAGATAAATTGTAAAGGAAAAACCTTCACTTTATAGGGATCATGATCGAGTTTCGTAGATATTTGTTTAGAGTATAACTTCTATTTAAAAAAAAATATGCACAAATTATAGATATCAGACTTAAGGGACACGCACAGAAATCATGTTTACAAAACTATTTATTGCTTTAAAATGTATTCCAATTCTAATTCAGTTTTCTATTACTGTTATAATATATTAAATCATATTAAAAATATTTAAATCAGATTAATGAGTGTCTGTATTATTGGCAGATGTTTTAAGCTATTATATTTGTTTATATTATTTACTATAAATATATATGTATATTTAACATGTACAATTTAAGAAACTTTCGGACAAGCATAACTTTTCGTTTGGGAAGCAGTTCTGAGTAGCAAGCATAAAAGAGCCGGGAATCAGTAGTGAGTTGTAAGCTGGGAAACAGTAATGAGTAGTAAGCATGAAAAAGACACATTGGAAAACCATGAGAATATTGGGAATCAGTACTGAATAGTAAGCATCAAAGAACCACAATGAAAAACCATGAGAATATCAGGAATCAGTACTGAGAACATGTAGTAAGCATTCAAGAACCACACTGAAAAACCATGAGAATATCAGGAATCAGTACTGAGTAGTAAGCATTAAAGAACCGAGAATCAGTACTGAGTACTAAGCATGAAAGAGCCAAGAATCAGTACTGAGTACTAAGCATGAAAGAGCCGGGAATCAGTACTGAGTACTAAGCATGAAAGAGCCAAGAATCAGTACTGAGTACTAAGCATGAAAGAGCCGGGAATCAGTACTGAGTACTAAGCATGAAAGAGCCAGGAATCAGTACTGAGTACTTAAAGCATGAAAGAGCCGGGAATCAGTACTGAGTACTTAGCATGAAAGAGCCGGGAATCAGTACTGAGTACTAAGCATGAAAGAGCCGGGAATCGGTACTGAGTACTTAAAGCATGAAAGAGCCGGGAATCAGTACTGAGTACTAAGCATGAAAGAGCCGGGAATCAGTACTGAGTACTTAAAGCATGAAAGAGCCGGGAATCAGTACTGAGTACTTAGCATGAAAGAGCCGGGAATCAGTACTGAGTACTAAGCATGAAAGAGCCGGGAATCGGTACTGAGTACTTAGCATGAAAGAGCCGGGAATCGGTACTGAGTACTAAGCATGAAAGAGCCGGGAATCAGTACTGAGTACTAAGCATGAAAGAGCCGGGAATCGGTACTGAGTACTTAGCATGAAAGAGCCGGGAATCGGTACTGAGTACTAAGCATGAAAGAGCCGGGAATCAGTACTGAGTACTTAAAGCATGAAACAGCCGGGAATCAGTACTGAGTACTAAGCATGAAAGAGCCGGGAATCAGTACTGAGTACTAAGCATGAAAGAGCCGGGAATCAGTACTGAGTAATAAGCAGGAAAGAGCCACAATGGAAAACCATGAGAATATTGGTATGACATGGTTGAAGACAAGATCATCAAGGGGTACATTGGGTAAACATGTTACTTCTAGAATGCTCTTTTTTTCATTTGACGTAGCGATCTAGTTTTTGGACCTTAAGTTTTGTAATAGACATATTTTTTATGTAGACCAATTTTCTGACAAAGTTTCGTGAATATTTGAAATAAATATAATCTCTAGTGTGTTAACAGTGTAATTTTTGATAACGGGCAATGCATGTTTAACAATGGAAATAAATGTCATCACAAAATCACTACGTAAGCACATCGTGCTAATGTTAGCTAAGAAGAAAACAAGCTAGGTACATCTGTATTAGAATTGACAGAGCACTGTGAACAGGGTTTTTATTCAATGAGTTTGTTAATAGGATGGGGTCCTTTGTGTTGCAAGGCGTTTGACTGAAACTGGTTAATGGAATTAATTTTTTTCTGCTTACATTAACTATAAACTTGACTATAAAAGTGTTTCATCATAATAATACAATAATGTACACATTGAATCTTCTGAAAACAAACTTGTTGACCGGACTGGGGTTTTCATTCGATAAAAGCAAAATACTTTTTCTAGTACATACTCACAATGAGGGTACTGTTCTAGTCTGTATATGCTTCCGACATCACTTAGTGTTTTGACTGAACACTTCTCACTATCAACAGACCAGCTGTCACTAATCTTCCTTGTTAAGAAGAACACTCATGGTTTTCAAGCAGCGGTTAAAGTGTGCTGACATGACTAAGTATTAATATCTTCCTTTCGCAGTATGTAGATGGTGTGTATGTAGAAAGTGAAAATTAAATTCTTACAATTGTAATGTTATCATAGCAAATTCAACTAAAAGCTTCTATATATTTGACAAGTTCAGTGTTTTAAACTTCAAATTGGCATTGATAAGTCAATGTAAACTTCATAATGTAATATCCCTGTTTTATGCTAAGTTACATGTACTATTGATGAATATATTAAATATATTTATATTAAATGTAATTTCCATGTCAGTCAGCAATTTAGAATTTTATCAAATAATATATTACGTTAAAAAGTACTACATGTTGTGTATAGATGATTGCTTCCGAATGTAGTAACCCTTTACCACTTTGATGCACATTTTGACTCATTTGAAGTCCCTTAGAAAGTTTAATTTAATACAATACCGTTCTTACTAGTTTTAAGTTTAAAGGCTTCATTTCCAACCATGAGCCACTGATGAGCAGCAAACAGCATAAAACCTTAGCATGTGAGTTACTCCTCGCAGGATGTTCTGGTTTTATGATGGTTGCAAAAGCCATTTTCACTTTGCTTCTGCAGGGAAAGTGTTAGCCAAGAACATTACAAATACATAACCAATCGGAATTATA
The DNA here is from genome assembly GCF_020536995.1 of Dreissena polymorpha. Classification (NCBI taxonomy): domain Eukaryota; kingdom Metazoa; phylum Mollusca; class Bivalvia; order Myida; family Dreissenidae; genus Dreissena; species Dreissena polymorpha. The sequence goes on along the minus strand of NC_068367.1, from coordinate 65,704,163 downwards.
ATTACAGAACAAGTTCATTGCTGATTATTATACCAGAAAAATAAATGATACAGTATACTATCAATAACATAATGGTGTCAGCATATTTCAAATATATTACGTCAATAAATGGTATATAAAACTGTATCCACAAGGGCTCTTTTATTTCAAGGGGCATGATATTATGACACTTTATTTAGGTTTAAACAAGATATGTGTTTGTTAGAAACACAATGTCCCCATTTCCACCACTTTGAATCTATATATTTGACCTTTGACCTTGAAGGATGACCTTGACCTTTCACCGATCAAAATGTGCAGCTCCATGAGATACACATGCATGCCAAATATCAACTTGCTATCTTCAATATTGCAACAGTATTCATAAAATAAGGGATTTTGGCCCATATATTTGACCTCTGACCTTGAAGGATGACCTTGACCTTTCACCACTCAAAATGTGCAGCTCCATGAGATACACATGCATGCCAAATATCAAGTTGCTATCTTGAATATTGAAAAAGTTATTGCAAATGTTAAAGTTGGAGCAAACTAACAAAAACAAACCAACAGACAGGGCAAAAACAATATGTCCCCCATTATAGGTGTGGGGGACATAAAAATATATTATCAAGATCTCTGGTGTACGTTGCCATAGAGGTGACATTTACTCCTCTTTTGTTTGAAATGCAATCCTCTTTTTCTATCTCGTTCCCACGACATAATAACTCGATGGACCGAGTTAGCTATGTCTGGGGAATGACTTACTGAGTCGAGAAAACGCAAAAAATAAAGAGGGGTGCAAAACTAAATACATGAGTGATGCAATGAAACAAGAATAGTGCATTAAATAAAGGAGGATTGCATAAAACAATACACTGCACTCCTCTTTTATTTAGTTTTGCACTCCTCTGTTTTCTATCTCGATTTTTTCCCTATACTAAGTAAGCCGTTCCCACGACATAGCTAACTTGTAACATTCCCACAAAACATAAGTCGATCCCTTCAATCGGTTAGCTGACAAGCCAATAACAACATTAACTAAAACTATTTTTAGAGGACCAAAATACAAGATGCAAGGAATATACTAAAGCAAAGAATATTTAACAGTCATTTTGTTATACAACTTGTGTGAACCTCTTTTTGTGACCAGCTTATACAACTGCATTCAAATTTAAACCGCTGTTGTAGAGAATATGCATTTACAACATTAGACATAAATTTACAAAACCTAAGTGACAAGCCCGTTCAGAATATAACATGTATAAGTAGTATTTGGTCTATCTTAGTGTTTAAAAGGATGTGGTCCATGGAGTGCGGAATGTAATCTAGACTCCAGGATCATAACTATCATTAAGGATGTTAGTCAACATACAAAATAGCAAACCTATTAGCTTTGCATGTTGAGGGCGCTGATATTGCATAGTATGTTGATATTTATAAAATCTACATAAACCATGTGACCCTTAACCATTCAGACCAAGTTTCATTTGACTAAAACAAAATATAGCATTTATAGTGTCTATAAGTTTTTCTAAGCATTTAAATGGTAACCTAAGTTTTTAATACACTTCACTTAGAATTGACCGTTGTTGTGATATTGTGATGATACAAATTCGGACCGAATTTCAGTGAATCATAAGGGTAGCTTCTACAGTTTCAACAATGTTTGCGTAATCTTTAACCTGTTTACCAGGTTTTTTATATCAATTGACCCAAATTTTACCTCGACCTAAATATTGTTCAGATAAACATTTTTATTTCTATAGTGAAATTATGTGCATGAATTTGCTTGGAATATGTTTTAATTTGCCATATCTTAATGTCGGAGTTTTCTTTACTAGATCTGTACTGTAACTGTGATCTAATTTAAGTGATTTTTTTCACCCAAATGGGAACGGGTCCGGTACACATGCCCTTGGAAATTTTTCGCGTCGTGAAATCATCAGATTGGGAAAAAATGAGTCGCAAAATCTTCCAATTAGGAAAATCAAGTTGTGAATTGTACCATTTAGAATGGTATTTTAATGACTTTGCCTGCACCATCTTCAACTTGTACAACTGTTTCCAGTGTTTCGTGAGCACTAGTCCTCGGTGCATAGACTTTGTCATCAACAGTCTCAAGTATCATAGGACTTGTACAAATAGCTTCGTCATGTTCGTAGTCAATCTGCATTTGGCTACTGTCATCTTCAACATTTTTTGTTGCAGTTTGGGTGTGGTGTTGTCATGAAAACACATTTATTAATGCAAAATCAGAATACTTGTAGAAATTGTAAAATTATGTTTCTATGCATAGATATAGTACACTATTATCATATTTTCTTTTGCTGGACACTTGTGCGTTCAAAAAATAAAATCATATATCATATGAGCAACATTATTCTGACAGCTAGGTTAACTGTATCATCAATGATCCATTATTGAGTCAATACTTTTGACAAACATTAAAATGTTGTCTATGTTATATTTTTGTTCTCTTGTGAGAAATGTTAGCAATATATTTTTTTCCAAGTTGAAACTCTTTGTCAATAACAATTGTTCTTGCCAGAAGGATTCCGTACAATGTCTGAAATTTTAACGCATTTCATGAAAATGCAATTAAATCAATTTGTAAAGAAAGATTCAATCAATATTTAAACTTATAAATGGATAAGACTACAAAATCAACTCCAGATTGCTGCATTTGTCTGGCTATCGGTCATCACCACATTACTCATGTGTTTTCACTTGCGTCACATGATCTTTCTTATTCAAGCTATTTCCCTTGTAAAAGTGCATGCTTTAATCTTATGTGATTTCTTTAAAGTGAATCTACACTGACTTTTTTAAAGGGGCCTTTTCATGTTTTGGTAAATTGACTAAATTTAACAAAGTTGTTTCAGATTCGTAAATTTTCGTTGCAGTTATGATATTTGTGAGGAAACAGTACTACTGAACATTTATCATTATCTAAAATATCCACTATATATGCATCTTTTCAGGATTTAAAAATCTGATAATTATAAAGCGTTGCAATGCAATAATTTGGAGTGTTCTGTTGTTGTGGTTATATTTTTTTGAAACTATGACGATTGCTTATATAAAGTATAAAAATGCATGTACAGTGTACATCCCTCATTGTATTAGCACAGATGGCCGATTGGTATACAGGGTTTTTTTTTTAGAAAAAGGGGAAGACGCTGGACGCTGGGTAAAAGGGGAAAATGGAGCGTGAAAGAGACATATTTGGGGAAAAAATAAAAACTGTTCATTTCAATGTCTATAACTCACCTACAGACTTCAGGTTTTTTTTTAGAAAAAGAGGCATGTCTCTGACCTTTTTGTTCTTAAACACATGAACAAGTATGATATTAAAGTCAAAGTCCTAAATAAAGTTGCAGGTGTAGTTCTAATAATGGGAAATGTTTTCAACTGGGGCCGGGGAACGATGTCAATATTATGATTTCAATTTCATGATGAATGGGTTGACGATCTAGATCTGCTACAGTATTGGAAGGGAAAGGTGCGACAGCTGCCGATTGTCTACTTTCACTTTCACAATAATCCGACAGTATTAATCGATGTTGATTACATGTACCTCCGAATCCTGCTGGGTTTCAACGGTTTTTGATGATTCATTCTTAAAAAATGCGTCAACGCAATTAATATTTTCCGAGTCCGAACGTTTTATTTTGTTCGTGTATGAACGCCAATTGTGAGACTCTTTCTGTTTTAACGTTTATATCTTGGCTTTCATATAACCCGGATGAAAATTCGACTGGTTTCCGGTAATTAATTGACGAAACACTTTCCTCTCGCAAGACCGGAATCCAGTAAAATAGTCACATGATTAATACGATTAGTTGCCCGGTTTCCATGACGTAATTTAAGAGCTATATATAGAATCACTGGGATCCCAGATTTGAGTATTCGTCGGGAGAGAGAGAGCGAGTACATGGTACAAATTGGGTAAGTGTCTACTTCCCAAAAGAAAAAAAACATTTCTTTGAGGGTAAAATATTATATTTTGGTAAAAAATTATATTTTTGGAGGGGAAATGGTATTTTTAGGGGAAAAATTCTGGTAGGGGAAGACGCCGAATATCGGCGTCACTTTCTTAGTAAAAAAAAACCCTGGTATAAGAGGTAAACTTTTACTCAAGGGGCCAGTGGTTCAAGTTGAGGGTTACTATTTTATGTTTATAATTGAATTTTTGCTTTTTTCCTGAAACTTTTTAGATCCAATGTTTACATGTATCAATATAAAGCATTTAGTGACAAACTTCAATACATGCACAAATCTGCGAAAAAGCCTTTAAACAAGGGATCTCAAGTTTGACTATACAACTTACTTATGGTCAAATGCAATGGTGTGGTAACTGTGGTTTATAAGCTGATCTTACGTTACAACAGTGGTTTCACCAGTTTTATAATTTTCAATTCTTAACAAAAAGCAATTTCGTTGAATTGATATCCCCCGCCTTATCCTCATTAATATCTATACACCTATGAAGTTTCATGTTGAAACTTATATAGTGTCTGAGATATAGCCCTAAACATTAGTGACAGACAGACAGATGGACGGACTGATAGGCGGACTGATGACTGACGCGCGGACAATGACAAAGCTATATCCCTGCGCCTTTTGCATTCAAATAAGCATAACACGTAATCTGAGTGGGATACACAATTTGCAAAATCAGAAATGCAAACAAAAAACCGCAACACATATTGTACTTTTGAATGTCAAATGTATGCTTTTGACAGTGTAAAGCTTAAAAGTACATGTCAAACAGTTTAGAAAGGCTGTTTTTTGTGACATATTGTGAATATATTCCATTTGTAAAATGCTTGCATCAAAATTGTGAGATGGCTGACCCATGCAGGTCACACTCAAAGAAGTAAAAAAGCCCATCAATATGTATAGGTTTTGATTGCAGAATAACTCCATGATTTATTGCAGTAAAACAACATGATTTATCGCAAAACATCCTTGAATTTTAGTCTATGTCTACAGAAAATAGGTTGCAGGTGTTTGTAGAAGGATAATTAACAAGACTATTGCCAAGCAATAAAAGTCCCCTACCGGCTCCACCATTGTCAGAAATTCCACCATTGTCAGAACATTTTATTTATTTGTTGCCATAGCAACCAGAATTTTTGACGTAGGAACACAATGAAATGACGCGCATAATGTCCATATTGCCATCTATCCATGTTCCAAGTTTCATAAAAAAATATTAAGAACTTTTAAAATTATCACAGGATCCAGAAAACCACCATTTTCAGCATTATTTGTAGTCTATTTGTTGCTATAGCAACCACAATTTTTGACGTAAGAACAAAATTAAATAACGTGCATAATGTCCATATTGCCACCTATCCGTATTCCAATAGTGAATAGGTTATGGCACATAAAATACCAAAGATGTTCAACTTTCTGAAGAAAGCACCAAAATTGGTACGAAGCTTATTTAATATACCCTTAATAAAATAAGACGTGAGGACACGCTCTATCTGTCCGGGAACCTACTTTTAAACCAATTTCAAAAAGGGAGGTAAAAACGGCTTTTCTGAGATAGAGATTTTCCTGAAATTGCTATATGTCACAATTATTGTGTGAAAATGATTTAAATGTTAAAATAATGCAATATTATGAATGAGAGGTGCATGATCTGTTGAAATTGTATGGGTATTTATTGACGCATTAAATGATAATCCTCCAAATTCGCATTTGAAAGGGGAGATTATAAATAAACACACTTGTATAACATTAGAAGTAAATATATTTAATACCCGTTTCATATAGAATTTACCTTCATTTCAAATCTATAGGTAAAGCATTATATTAAACCTTATTTTGTCGGGCTAATAGGTATCAAAGAGATAATATTAATTTTCTAAAGCACATTTTAATAAAGATCATCATGTTTGTATTTGAATGATGGATTAAAATATAAAGAACATAACAGAACATGTACATAGTTTATTATTGAATTAAACAACATATTAATTAGTGTTACTTAAACTATGTAGTGGAAAGTATATATATATATATATATATATATATATATATATATATATATATATATATATATATGCGAAGAGTATGTAATGATCTCAGAGCATAATTATAATTATGTTATATACAATTATAATAAAGATATCAAATTATTCAGAAGTAAACAATTATATATTCCTTACGTTTACAATGTACATCAATTAATGTTCATATAAACAAGTTGAGATAGCATAAATAGTATGCCACATAGATTTTACAGAATTCTTGTCAATTTATAATAATGAATGATAAGCTGCTATATACATGTATATTAAGTATTGTCATGATTGTAACCCTAACTTTTCTAGCAAGGAAATTTCATGGAAAAAAACATTAATTTTTAAACCAAATACCAACTTTACCTTTGTAAATCACATAACAAATGTTCACATAATATACATAACTTTGTTACTAATCAGTAAGTTAAAAAAACAGTTTTTTTAACAATTAACTTTTCAGCAATTATCCACATGAGTATCCAGCATGATATTTGGTAGTGGAGTGTTGAACTGGACTTCAATTATATAATTTAATGAATTAGTTAGATCTAGTCTCCTGTGGTTGATATATATTCAATACCAAAAAACTATGAGGTTGTATTGTCATTTAAGAAAGACATTTGTGATGCCTTACTTTGTGCAAATAGTATACATCACGACAATGAAGCTGTCACCTTATTACGAGCTGCAAGTATTGTACGAAAAGACCTGTTTAGCAAAAAGTATGAATTGAAAGGCTCTTTGATTGATGCCCAGTATCAAGATCTGCCCATATCTTTAAATATGCTAGTTGAAATGATACCTTCTGGGACAGATATTTGTCACGAGACTGGACCAGAATATAAACTTAAAGATATTGCTTCTTCAATGACTCAGCTCCTGGTTTTTAATGCTGTAAAACGTGTGAAGAAAGATTCAAAACATGTTAGTATGCTGCATCCTTTAGAGAGACAATGTTGCCCTTATATATGGGCCTTACAGTACACAATAAACCCAGACGTAAAAATCTTGTAGACGTATTGTACGAAAAAGGACTATCCGCTGGTAGAGCTGACAGCATACAGAATGGTGCTAGTACTTAATGTGGTCAGTGGGCCCACCAAGTGATGGTAGCTGCTCTTTATATATTGAAGTGTAAAGCTTATAAAGAGTATACCGAAAGAGTCACAGATAGTGCTGAAAAGTTAGATTATCAGCAGTGGTCAGAAATGATGGATAATATCCACCCTCAATTTGCCTACTGGAATAAAACAATGGAGCTTGAAATACTGTGTTTACAGTTTATGAAATCTCAAAGGGAGGCTAATTACGAGATGTATGTAGAATGCCTGGGTAAGATGGTGCCATGGATGTTTGCAATAGACCATGTTCATTATGCTCGTTGGCTGACTGTCCATTCACAAGATTTAATTTTAATTAAAGAAAGAAGTATCGATGTCCACGAAGAGTTCACAAAAGGACACTTTGTAACAAATAAAACTGAACACAGATTTTTAGCACTTGCTCAGGACCAAATTCATGAGCAGCAGAATGCTATAGTAAAGGGTGACGGTGGATTCGTTGGTCTAACCGAAAGTCCAGATGCACTTCGAAGATGGATGGTGTCTGCACCAGAAACATTACGCATTCTTATGTAAGCGAGTGATAATACAGACAATTCAGATGATACGAAACACCATGAGGAGAAGCAAACTAAACAAAAGAAGTTTCAGACTCAGGTACGCCAGCTAGTCGAAACAATAGATGATATGGGAAATCTCTTTGAAAAAGACACATCAGACCTTTATACACCTGACACAAAAGTTGTCATGTCTCCTGAGGTAATGATGTCAGTCAAGACAGCAGAATCAATTGGAAAAGCTCAGTACGAATCTATGATTAATGAACGTCTAAGCAACAATTTAAAAGGTTTTTACGAGACAATAAAGAAAAATTCGCTTCCCCTTTTTCGAACTGGGTCCAGAAAGAAAGAGGCAAAGGCATCAAAAGTTAAGAGTATGAAAAGTGACATTCAATTATTTTCTAGAATGTATATTTCATGTCAGGTGAGAGACGGTGATTTAGACACCTTTTTTGAACACGAAAACCATGCATGGCCCCCATCTATAGCAGAAAATAACAAGATGAGACTAGGTAGTAAAGCAGACCTACTGAAGTGTCTAGAAAGAGAAGATGAATCGCCAGATATGAGTCCTCCTGTAGAGGTTAGCATACTGGATGGTGCTGCCATTGTTCAGTCCCTGGATCCCAACAGGTCAGACAAGAGAGTTCTAACGTTCAGTAATTATACATTGAAGCTTGTATTACCTTATATATCTAAGCAGCTAATGTCAGTCGACAGGATCGATGTGGTATGGGATACATACAGACCCGACAGCCTGAAAGTACATACTAGACACAGTCGAGGGACAGGCGATGCAATCAGAGTAAACGGAACGACTCGAATTCCTGCTAACTGGAAATCATTCTTAAGGGTTGATGAAAACAAGACAACACTTTTCGAGTTTCTGGCAACACAAATTAGTCTTTTGAAAACACCACCAGGGAAGGTGGTTCTGACCACTTTTAGAGAGAATGTTTTAGTTGCTAACACCAGCACTGAGCCAGTGAAACCAGATATCAGCAATATCCAGCCTTGCAACCATGAGGAAGCTGATTCTCGTATGATTTTGCATGCTGTGGATGCGTATAAACAAGGCTACAAGCGAGTAATGCTTCATGCAACTGACACAGATGTCTTAGTGCTATCGATTTGCACCATCAGTCAGTTTGAAAATTGTGAACTGTGGCTAGCATTTGGACACGCCAAACATTTCAGGTACATACCAGCTCATTTGATAGCCACTCGTCTTGGCAAAGATGTTTCGTTTGGCCTTTTATTCCTTCATGCATTGTCAGGATGCGATACCGTCTCTCCATTTGCAGGCATTGGCAAAAGGACAGCATTCACGCTATTCATTACGCTCCCACATCTTTTTCCAGTATTTAAACGGTTGTCAAGTCCCTTACTTTCAGTGACAGATGAGGATTTCAAAGTTGTGGAACGTTACATTATCTTATTGTACAGCAAAACCTCATCCCATGCATCTGTAAATGAAGCTAGGAAGCATCTCTTTTCTCAAGGAAATAGACAGATTGAAAATATTCCACCTACCAGATGCGCACTTGTCGAGCATGTTAATAGGGCTGTGTATCAAGCAGGTCACGTTTGGGGTCAAGCCATGATTGCGAATCCTGAGTTGCCTAATCCTAGTGACTGGGGGTGGATCAAGAACAATAACACTTGGGTCCCATTTTGGAGTTCCCTTCCGGAAGCTGCTAAGAGTTGTAGAGAGCTTATCAAATGCAACTGTAATCAAAGCGCTGAAGGCACTGAAGATGTTCGCTATTGCATAATTTAACACGCAATTCATTTTTGAAAATCAATCGCAAGTTTGAAATGAACACACGCCATTCAACTTTATAAAGTGTGTGTCATAGCGCACGGGTCGAGTTTTGTGTGCACTTTTTATCAGCCTTATTATTTCATAGAAATAACTCAGACAAAATAAAAACAACATGCTTTTTGGAAGTTCTGAAAGCATAGAAAGTATGATGAAAATGGTAATGATAACTTAAAATAAAGAAAATTTGCAGTCACCATCATATTAAAGGAATATTTTTTTCTAATATCAAATGACTATCACACCAAGAATATAAATTCATAATGAAAGTTCCGTGTACAAAACTTTTGATTTTTGACACCATATACAAATTCAAAATATACAACAATCTTCGTATCTTGTATATGGAGGAATAAAAGTATATAAACATTGCTGTTTATGCTTTACTTATTACCCGAGCAGTTCACACGGTGTCAACAACGCTAACATAAACATAGGTATAGAGCACTAATGCGCTTTTAGGCGTAGCTGTTTCAGTTTTCATCTTAGTGACTTTTACATAACGCCAACAGACACGCATGAATATTTTCGAATATTTAATAAGCTGATTCGAGATACAACCTCTGAATTTTTGCTACATCACTGCGTATGTGCTCAATTCAAAGGATGTAGCACTGTTCAGTGTAAGGAATTCCGGACTACACACTGTATGCTCAAACGACACAAATTGTGGCCCTGTTACAATTACGCGTTACAATCCATCTCGCAGAATTTCACTTTCGCCTCCAAGATGAGAAAACAATCATTAGCGAAATAGTATAGTGTCACGACAAGAGAAAATCGTTTAATTATCATACCACAATGTTTGCCGTACTTGGTCAGCACGTCTGGAAATCATTCCTTAATGTGTGGATAGGCTGCCATTATTAACAAGTTTGCTATTTTCAATTTAATTTTGTATCATAAAGCATTGTTCTTAAATGTGGTATTTTCAATTCGCAATGAGATTTGTAATGACCCTCGTCATGCGAAAATGGGTCTTATTCCATATGCGCCCATCATATAAATAGCCCACTCAGCTATCTCTCCTTCTGGTAAGGAGAAACATAACATATTGAGTGATTTTAAAGCGAACAGCATCGCCTATGGCCTGACTGCGCAAAAGCACATGTTGGGTTTAACAAACGCTTGCCGAAACGCATAAGACCCATTTTCGCATGACGGCGCTATTGACGTGTGATTTAAATGTGTCGAAAGAAAACTGCGTTTAAATAAAATATAAACATACGATATATTTCGATAGTGAAGAAAGATACTCATAACAAGGCATATGAGGACACATATGAAGTGCTCTACCGTAGTATATATTTTATTTACTCACACTAATGTGTGGTTTGACAATGCTAACACACATTTCATGCGGTGAATATGCAGCTTACAAGTGAAAAACACAACACAATAGTTTAACTTTTGTTTAATTGTATTTAATTATTTAGAAAAGTAAATTGCTAATTTTATTTCAAAGTCAGCGTATACGCCGACTACATTTTTCAAAGACATTTATTGTTATAAATATATTTAATATAATATATTAAGTTGTTTTCGGTTTTAGCGATTAAAAAGCATTTTCGAGGTTGCCTATAGTATGCCTGTAGTAATTGATGAACTCATATCCAACTGTCTATGTATTGAGAACTGTGAATATAAACAAGCTTAACCTTCTACTAACCTTCTACTATTGCATTCGTATTATTATTATAAATTGTTTGTTATATTCGGGTTTAGCAATAATGAAACTTTTTTTTGTCTATCGTATCGCTGAAGTTATTGTTGAACTTATGTTCAACGTTTTATTAATTGAGAATATAAATAAGCGTCAACTTTTTCCCGAATCTCTCAATTTACGACCTGCACTACGTCATTGAGTTGTATGCGAGAGCGTAACCTATTGCGTTGTTATAACCTGTAAACTTTCCTTTGTTTATCGACAGGCGCATCTATTAATAGCCTCATATCATGAATGCCAAAACAACCGGGAAAAAGAACCACGTGACCAAATAGGACGCAAAACGCAAATACCATGCGACTACGACTTTTATTATGTAAGAACGCTCCGCAAATCCTTTGAAGTCGGAGCCTTGTGATTGCTATTACGTAAATAATTGACCTCTAACTGAAGTAAGCAAAGGAAACGCAGCACCTAATTGACCAATTCCTTCTATGTGCGAAGGCAGATTGAATTTTACTAATGTATGGTTTGCCTATTATAACACACATTATAATGCGGTAAATATGCAACTAACAAGTAAAAAACACTATAATTAAACTTTTGTTTTGAATTAAGTTATTTAGAAAACATTATTTCAAACCTTATTTCAAAACAGCAAGACTACATTTTTTAGAGAATATTATTGTTATATTTAAATGTTTTTTAACAATTTCAGCGATAATGAAACATTGTTGTATGTTGTCTATCGTATCCCAGTAATAATTGTTGAACTCGTGGTCAACGTATTATTAATTGAGACCTGTGAATATAAACAAGCGTAACCTTATACTACTGCGTTATTCTCACACGGACTCCCCTTTGTTTATCGCCAGCCTCAGATTTATGAATGAGCTGAGCGAAAATACTACGTCACGCACACGCAGCAGAAAGTGAACTATTTTAATCATTCATAAACAATCTCCTCCGCGACACGTACAATACGATCATTGTTTATTGATTCTTTTCTATAAAACACCGTTCGAAAATATTGAATGTAACACGATATTAATATAATGTTTCCATTTGTGAATACACATAATTGAAGAACTCAAACCTCTTGCATAAATTATACAACTCTTTCTTGCGCGGATACGCAACGGGTATTGGGTTAATCATACCTAGGCCGTATCGACCTGAATTTCACACTAAGCACTTTAGACGGGCGCTAAAGCGCCCATCTAAAAACACCTGCTCTGGTAGATGTAAATGCATCAAGGCAAATTTACTCTGTACACAGTTGTGCCATTGTGAAGGCCTTTGTGTAAGAGAATAATATACTTGCATAATACGAGTATATACTGTGAAACCATTATTAATCGTCAGGCATTAATTTTCATAAATTTCGTCAGTCGACCGATCGGCGAATTTAAGATCCTAACGAACAATCATGCTCTATGTTTGAACAAAAACAAACACTAAGTTGAACAATATTTTAAAACTTTACCGTAGACATGAGGCATTAAATTCCAACATAATCCATGCACACATTCACTGCTGTTTCGTAATCAAGATTAATCCAGTTTTGACACAAAGGGATGTAGATTACACAAGGTACTTAACTGACACGTTACACTTCTTTAAAACGCGTGTGCAGTACAGCTGTATCGAATGCGTTGACTTCGTTTCTGTAGAATGGTAATGAATTAGCGCTAATTGTTAATAACTTTATTACCCATTAGGTGCATTGTGTTTTTCAGGGGTGTTGCATATTAGCCATCACTCAGCGAATGCCGATGAAAGACAATAAACCAAATGAAAAGATGACGATGTGTGATCAACATGCGTATTTATCACAAATTAATAAAGAATAATTTATTTGCTATTTGTTGTTTGATTGTTTGCGTTTAACCACACTTATTACTATTTTATATGTATCAATTTATTTATTTTTAAATTATTTACATTATTGATTTATATACCGGTAGTTGACTTTTGGCAATTATAATAATAGAATAAGACTAATTGGCAATTGGCTTCGTTGTTACAAACACTCGTTAACGGTTATTCGATCCCACTTGTCCGCTAATCATAACAATGAACGTGTGAATGGCATACATTAAGAGGGTCCATTACTGTCCCTTGATAACAAAAGACTACTTAATTGGCATGTGACAAACAGGCCCCACCTCCTGCAGTGATTCTCAAGTGTGTTCTCGCATTCGTACCACGATTTTTCGCAACTGCGATTGATCGCGAATATGTATTACACACAAATCGGATATTGACTGACGCATTTTTTTAAAATCAAAATAAGAAATTGGCGAATTTAAGTGCTGACGAAATCGTCATTTTTATAAAAAATGACGAAATTTTGTGCTGTCGAAAATAAATGGTTTCACAGTACCAAAAGTATTAGATACATTTAAGTATACACTCTATTATTAATAGGTTTATATGATATGAATACATGACATCAGTACGAATTACTGATGTATAAAACTAATGGAATTATATATAATACATTTCATGATATGTTTAGATAATACCGGTATACATGAAAAACCAAGAATAGGGCCTCATTCCGAGTTTAATCTACTGATCATTTTAGTTGTGTATAATTATGCATTAACCATACATGAACAGACTATTGAATTATCATTGTTTAGGAGACAATTACTTCTATCAAATATTACAAGAACCAAACCGAATTAAGATAACATATTTAACACTGATGTTGTTTAGACTTGATCAAGTTCATTTGTTAGTTAGTTTGCTTGTAATTGAAACATAATTATTATATGTTATATCATGCATTTGATATGAACTGAAGTTTATGAATAGTTATGAAAGAAATAATATTAGGTACTGTTTGGCTTAATCGTGTTCTCATTTTACTCATACTCAGTATTGAAGCTGATACTCAGTATTGAAGTTGATATACACTAAACAATTATTAGTAAGTTACCATGTAGGGCCTCATATATGGCTTTAACCTTAATAATTAAATATGTAATACTTGTAATGAGATATTAATAATGCAAAAAATGATAAATTATTTTAAATGATAAATTATTTTAAGATTTTTTATGGTCCAGTGATTCAACATTTTTTGTAATATTTGCATTACCAGAGAGGTATTACTTAATTATTCCCCATTAGGGGCCTCATTACTTTTGGGGCAGGAATTGTTTAGTTTTGGATTTAAAAAGTTGTAGAACATTTATTAATATCAATTTAGTTAAATATTATATGTAAGATCAATAAGTGGACATTATTAAGCATTAAATGTCTATGTTAACCATTATTTTGAGATTTTTTCCCTTTTGGGGCCTCATTTTTGTAATTTTACTGTGTTCCTAGTATAAAAATGTTTGATATATTAAATATTGATACATTTTTAGACAAAGAAACAATATTAAATGAAAAAAAATATGTATTGTTTTTGCTTTCTATCCTGTTGCTCAAAAATAAAAAATGAAAAATGGGCCCCCTTTTGGAGCCTCATTTTAAGGCATATAGAGTTATCCAATCGCGTGTCCTCACATCTTATTGAATTCAGCATACCTTAAAATGGTTAAATACAGAGTTTCATGCTTTCTTCACAAAGTTGAACATCTTTTTCCTATAACCTATAGACTACAAGTTTCATGAAAAAATATGAAGAACTTTTAGAGTTATCGCAGAATCCAGAAACAAGATGTGTTTGTAAAACACAATGTCCCCCTATATGACGTTTGACCTTGAAGGATGACCTAGACCTTGATCCTTTACCACTCAAAATGTGCAGCTCCATGAGAAACACATGCATTTCAAATATAAAATTGCTAGCTTCAATATTGCAGAAGTGACATTACATGAGCAATTTTGACCCATATATTTGACCTTAAAGGATGACCTTCAACTTTCACCACTCAAAATGTGCAGCTCCATAAGATACACATGCATGCCAAATATCAAGTTGCTATCTTCAATATTGCAAACGTATTCATAAAATAAGCGATTTGGGCCACATATATTTGACCTTTGACCTTGAAGGATTACCTTGACCTTGACCTTTCACCACTCAAAATGTGCAGCTCCATGAGATACACATGCATGCCAAATATCAAG
Source organism: Dreissena polymorpha (assembly GCF_020536995.1). Classification (NCBI taxonomy): domain Eukaryota; kingdom Metazoa; phylum Mollusca; class Bivalvia; order Myida; family Dreissenidae; genus Dreissena; species Dreissena polymorpha. The sequence continues at coordinate 65,688,942 of NC_068367.1, read as the reverse complement.
TTGCTAGCTTGAATATTGAAATACTGCAAAAGTGTACATTAAATGAGCGATTTTGACCCATATATTTGACCTTTGACCTTGAAGGATGACCTTGACCTTTCACCACTCAAAATGTGCAGCTTCATGAGATACATATGCATGCCAAATATCAAGTTGCTATCTTCAATATTGCAAAAGTTATTGCAAATGTTAAAGTTGGCGCAAACCAACCAACAGATCAACCAACCAACAGAGCAACCAACAGACCAACCAACAGACAGGGCAAAAACAATATGTCCCCCACTACTATAGTGGGGGACATAAACATCACCATTTTAAGCAGTATTTCTAGTCTATTTGTTGCCATAGCAACTGGAATTTTTGATGTAGGAACAAAATGAAATAACGTGCATAATGTTCATATTGCCATCTATCCATATTCCAAGTTTCATGAAAAAATACTAAGAACTTTTAGAGTTATCGCAGGATCCAGAAAAGTGTGAGAGACTGACGGACGGACGGATACAAAACCATAAGTCCCCTCCAGTGAAAATGGTAGGGGACTAATTAAAACAAAATTAACTAGAGCTTTGTCACAGACCTGACGTATACCTCCACATGCTGCATTGACACGGACTATTTTGCATGCTGTCTTCACAAAACAAGAGAACCTAACTTATGGCAAGTTTTAAGAATTATTATGCCATTTTCATTTATGGCCATTTTGAACTTTTAATTCTTGAATTCTTTCACATGACACGCCGTCCAATGACTTTGAAAAAAACATTGATATAGATATGGCTCGGACAAGATCATTTATGGCCATTTTTGACCTTTGAACTTTAAGTATACTGACCTTGGCCTTGGAGATATCCACACAATTCTTTCGAGCGACACACCGTCCAATGATGGTGAACAAATGTGCCAAATGATTTTAAAATCTCGCAATGAACGACATAGTAATGGCCTGGACAAGCTCATTTATGGCCATCTTTTACCTTTGAGCTAAAACTGTATGACCTTGACATTTAAGATATCGACGTAATTCTTTCTCAGGACACACCGTCCGCTGATGGTGAACACATATGGCAAATTATTTTAAAATCTCACAATGAACAACAAAGTAATGGCCAGGACAAGCATTTGACTTTTGAACTCCAAGTATGACCTTGGCCTTGGACATATCGACATAATTCTTTCGCGCACCACACCGTCCCTTGATGGTGAACAAATGTACCAAGTCATTTTAAAATCTAACAATAAATGACATAGTTATGGTCCGGACAAAATTTCTGGACAGACAGACAGACCGACAGACAGACTGACTGACAAAGTGACTCCTATATAGGCCCTATTACCAATGGTGAAATTATAATGTTAATTGCAGTAAAATTTTTAACTCATTAAAATTCACTTATGACTTCAATTTGAACCAACACGTTTGCTCAAGACATTATTATAAGGCAAAAGGGACATTATTTATTGTATCTAGGTATGAAAACCATTGACATAAATGATAACAATTGTATATGCAGTTATATGCAAGTACTATACTGTCATAGATGATCTAGGAGAAAACATAGCACATTGATATATTTTATGTTAACATATACATGTCCATCAATTACAATTTGTTTGCAAAGTTTATTGTGGGGCTTGTTTGAAACTGCATAATAAGAGTGCGGATTGAATCTTCTAAATACAAACCTCTTGAACCAATGCTTAGTAATACTAAAAATACTTTTCCAAGTAAGAAGTAACAATGAAAGCATTGTTAATTGAGTGTGTCTTTCAGTTTCAGTTTAAAATTTGTCATTATTAATAGACTAGCCCGCCTAAAATCTTCCTTGTTATGGAGAACACTGATTGTTATAAACTAGTGGCTGAAGTGTGTATTCTTGACTCTGTATTGAACCACTAAAGGACAATGTACCATACATCCTCCTCAAGTCTGAAGGTTTAAATATCAAAAGTGCTTTTTGAAAGAGGCAATAACAAAATTTCCAACTAAAAGTGTTTTTTTATAGATTGAACAATTTCAAGCATAAATGTTGTAAAAGAAAAGTTGGATTTCAGACTGAAATCTGAAAAGAAAACTAGAGCTTTGTCACAGACGTGACGTATACCCTCATGTGCCGCATTGACACAGACTATTTTGCATGCTGTCTTCACAAAACAAGAGAATCTAATTTATGGCAATTTGGAAGAATTATTATGCAATTATCATTTAAAGCCATGTTGACCTTTGAACTCTTGAATTCTTTCACATGACACGCCGTCCAATGACTGTGAACAAAATTAATTTACAGAGTCATTTTAAAATCTAAAATAAACCACATAGTTATGGCCCGGACAAGCTCATTTATGGCAATTTTTTACCTTCGAACTCAAAGTGTGACCTTGACCTAGGAGATATCGACATACTTTTTTCGCCCGCCACACCGTCCAATAATGGTGAACAAATGTGCCGAACGATTTTAAAATCTCACAATGAATGACATAATTATGGCCCGGACAAGCTCATTTATGGCCATTTTGACCTTTGAACTCAAAGTGTGACCTTGACCTTGACGATATTGACGTATTTTTTTTCTTGCGACACACCTTCCAATGATGGTGAACAAATGTGCCAAATGATTTTTAAATCTCACAATGAACGACATAGTTATGGCCCGGACAAGCTCATTTATGGCCAATTTTGACCTTTGAACTCCAAGTGTGACCTTGACCTTTGAGATATCGACGTAATTCTTTCGCGCGACACACTGTCAAAAGATGGTGAATAAATGTGTTGAATTATTTTAAAATCTCACAATGAATGACATAGTTATGGCCCGGACAAGCTCATTTTGTGACTATTTTTTACCTTTGAGATATTGACCTAGTTCTTTTGCATGACACACAGCGTCCGTTGATGATGAGTAACTGTGCCAAATGATTTTAAAATCTTACAATGAACGACATATGAACGACATAGTTATTGCCTTGACAAGCTCATTTAAGGCCATTTTTTTAAACTCAAAGTGTGACCTTGACCTTGGATATATCGACATAATTCTTTCGCGCGACACACCGTCCAATGATGGTGAACAAATTTGCCAAATGATTTTAAAATCTCACAATAAATGATAAAGTTATGGCCCAGAAAAGCATTTGACCTTTGAACTCCAGGGGTGACCTTAACCTTGGAGATATCGACATACTTTTTTCACAAGACACACCGTCCCATTAGGGTTAACAAACGTACCAAGTTATTATAAAATCTAACGATAAATATCAAAGTTTTGGTCCGGTTAAACTTTCTGTTTAAAACTCACTAAGTGTCCCCGCGACCTAGTTTTTGACTTGGCATGACCCATTATCAAACATGACCTAGACATCATCTACATACAAATTGTGACCAAGTTTGGTGAAGATCGGATGAAGTTTCGGTACAGACCAACCGACCGACAGACCAACCGAAAGACCGACAAAGTGACTCCTATATAGCTCCCATTACCAATGTTAATGGGGGTATAATAAAAAATTCTTACACAAAAAAAGAGAACAAATGTTAATATGTATGTGCCACTTTCAGTCCATATCATACAGAACTAGATATGTCACAGACACTCATCCCCCATGGACACAGTCAAATTTAATCAAATATAAATTATAACCAAAAAATCTTCTTAATATACTTAATACTTGAGCAAAATACTACAAACAGTCATAATTTTATGAAGCGCACATATATATATATCTCAACACATGAAAAATGACAGACATAATTTTGCAATAGTTGATTGCACAAAAAATGACTCCCTTTAAGATCACTTAAATATGATCTTTCTAAGGCTGTTAAGTGAAATTTGCCAGCTTTTAAAGAAAAGTTGAGTTAAAAAACATATTTATTTTTTTGACCTTTGACCTTGAAGAATGACCTTGAGCTTCCAACACTCAAAATGTGCAGCTTCATGAGAACGCCGCTTTGAATTTATTTATTTATTAATTTTATTTTTCACCTTTGACCTTGAAGGATGACCTTGACCTTGAACTTCCACAACTCAACATGTGCAGCTTCATAAGAACGCTGCTTTGAAATTATTATCTATTTGACCTTTGACCTTGAAGGATGACCTTGACCTTGAACTTCCACCACTCAAAATGTGCAGCTTCATGAGATACACATGCATGCCAAATATCAAGTTTCTATCTTCAATAATGCAAAAGTAATGGCCAACGTTAAACTTGAATTTTTTTTTCGGATGGACAGACAGACTGACATACACACATACTGACATACTGACGGACAGTTAAACTGCTATATGCCACCCTACCGGGAGCATAAAAAATCTGATAAAGAGAGACAACTCAAAATCAAAATGTGCATTGTTACTGATTGTTCATAGTTACATAGTTGTTTCAAAATCAATATATTTTTAGTTGTGGCGACCTTGACCTTGGAGATATTGAAGTAATTCTTTCGCGCAACACACCATCCAATAATGGTGAACAAATGAGCCATATGATTTTAAAATCTCACAATGAATCACAAAGTAATGGCCCAGACAAGCTCATTTATGGCCATTTTTGACCTTCAAACTCAAATTGTGACCTTGACCTTGGAGATATTGACGTAATTCTTTCGCGCGACACACCGCCTAATGATGGTGAACAAATGTGCCAAATTCTTTTTAAATCTGACAATGAACGACAAAGTTATGGCCCGGACAATCTCATTTATGGCCATTTTTGACCATCAAACTCAAGTTGTGACCTTGACCTTGGAGACATCGACGTGATTCTTTCGCGCAACACACCGTCTAATGATGGTGAACAAATGTGCCAAATGATTTTAAAATCTCACCATGAATCACAAAGTTATGGCCCTGACAAGCTCATTTATGGCCATTTTTGACCTTCCAACTCAAATTGTGACCTTGACCTTGGAGATATTGACGTAATTCATTCGCGTGACACACCGTCTAATGATGGTGAACAAATGTGCCAAATGATTTTAAAATTTGACAATGAACAACAAAGTTATGGCCCCAACAAGCTTGTTCCGCCCGCCGGCCCACCAGCCCGCCCGCCGACATCCCCAATCTAATAACCAGTTTTTTCCTTCGGAAAACCTGGTTCAAAACACAAAGGGCCATAACTCAGCACAAATTGGTGGCTGTCAAAATTCCGTTTTTTACTGATGTACTTAAACTATGAAAGTTATGGAAAGATTCACACAGAAGTAAAAGAGGAAATAATAAAACACATTTTGAGAATATATATTCTTTAGTGGCAAAAAACAGACACAAGGCCATAATTTTGGCAACACTCCACACATCAAAATTCCTTTCTTTAATATCATTTAAACATAAGGCTTCTCTTCAGTGCTTAATCAGCTCAGAAAAGAAGTTGTCCACTCCTGGAGATTTCCCTGCCTTCAGACTACGCACTCTCTCCTCCACCTCTTCCTTTAGTAAGCACGGACAATCGTCAACCACTTTCTGGTCTGAGATCGTACTGACAAAGAAAGCGCGCTGGTCAAAGCAGGTAGTTAAAGTAGTCGCTGGGTTAGATTTGAACAAAATACTATAAACTACCACTGATGATGTGACATAACAACTATGAAATCTGTGCTTTTTGATGAAAATACGCTCGGCGGTTTGGAGCTAATTGACAACTGACCTCTTACAAATGACAACAGACGACACTCCGCTGGGCCAGCTACTACCATAGCTCACCGCATTTTGTACTCAGGTGTGTAAAAAAAGAACCAGTACATTCGTTGAATTCATATCCCCCGAAACATAAATTGAGTTGTGGATGGGTGCAAATCCTTTGATATAAAGGTATACTCATAAATAATAATTAAGTGTATGGTAATTGGTTTATGAATTCTCCTCATGTTGAAATATGGTATTGTATCTGAGATATAGCCTTGAAAAGTTACATCATACAAAAACAGCCAAGGGCATTAACTATGAGTTAAGAAAATGCAGGGTTATGGTTATGTTCATTTAACTTCTTTTCATTGATTTCTTCACATCCATGAATTATCATATCTGAGATATAACCATGTAAAATTCCATTGTACAAAAACAACAAAAGACAACAAAAGACAATAACTCTAATTTAAGAAAGTGAAGGGTCATGGTTCTTAGTCACGGAACTTCTCCTAATTAATATTAATATTGATGCATGGCATCTGTGATAAAGCGCTAAAATGTTCCATGATACGGAAACAAAGGGCAATAACTCTTATTAAAGATAGTTTGAGTTATGTGTATTGTGCATGGCGCTTCTCCTCATTGATATCTACACATCCATGAAGTGCCATGTTGATATCTTATATAGTTTCATAGATATAGCCCTAACAAGCTTTGTGACAGAAAGATGGACGAACTGCATGACCGACTAACGGACGGAAAAGGCCATTTCTATATCCATCAGCCTTTGCGGGGGATAACAAGGACCATTATTCTGCCAAAAGTGTTTCACTTCAAAACTCTTTACAAGCATATACATATAAAAACCATCCAACTGTGAAAGTTTGAAAGAGATCCACCCATTAGCTATAAAACAAAAGAGATACACAGCATAAGTTTCAAGACGGATGTTATCAAGGACGAACTTACGGATGGACAGTTTGATTGACAAGTACATTGCTAAATGCCTCCCACTCGGTGGGCCCATAAAATAATAAAAAATGACAAAATTCTGCTAAAATGGCACAAATTCCTTTCTATATAATTATATTTACATTAAGGTCATTCTTCTATAAAAGTGTGAGCAAAATCGGCTCAGCAGTTTAGGAGGAGTTGAGTACACACTTTCAAGGCCTATATAGTCCATAGAAAAATCAAAGCGCTGAAGGCACTAAAGTTGTTTGCAATTGCATAATATTAGACGCAATTCATTTTCCAAAATTAATCGCAAGATTGAAATTAACACAAGTCATTCAAATTTATAAAGAGTCTTTCTCGGCACGGATGCCGCAGTTATCAGGTTTTTCGTACCTAAAAAAACTTGCTTGAAAAACGTGGTATTTAATCTTGGTTTTTCAAAAGCAAAAAAGAAATTAAGCTGTGAAAGTTTTTTACAAACATTTGGCGCAAACTTAAGGAGAAATTGAGCACACAAAATATTTGGGCTTATATATTATTGAAAATCATACAATGGGCCATAATTCTGACACAACTGGTTGTCTTTACATGTATTTACGATTATTTGCACACTAATGTCTCTCAGCTGTGAAAGTTTGAGCATAATCCACCTACAAGTTGAAAACACATTCTTGATATCTGACACGGAAATAAAAAGTCCTTTTATTAATTTAACAGCAATAACTAGGTAAACAACCCAATTGTTCAATTTGGGATTGAAATATTCAATAATTAGGTGTTTCATTACCAGTAAATGTCATGGTATCGCTATTTTTAAACAAGAGCACCGCATAACGGATGCCACGCTCGGCTGCGAAAGCTTGTCAGAATTTTTATATATTTTTTTTAGAGGTCACAGTGACCTTGACCTTTGACCTAGTTACCCAAAATGGGTGTGGCGTGTAGAACTCATCAAGGTGCATCTACATATCAAGTTTCAAAGTTGTATGTGGAAGCACTTTGATTTTAGAGGCAATGTTAAGGTTTTTGTTAAAGTTTTATATTAGAGGTCACTATGACCTTGACCTTTGACATAGTGACCCCAAAATGGGTGTGGCATGTAGAACTCATCAAGGTGCAACTACATAAAGTTTCAAAGTTGTAGATGGAAGCACTTTGATTTTAGAGCCCAGGGCTTTTTTTCCTGACTTTGTGAAGCGGCCCTGGCCCCTCACTTTGTGAAAAAATGAGTCGCGAACTTGTCAAAATTGTGAAAAATTGAGTCGCGAACTTTTCAAAATTGTGAAAAATTGAGTCGCAACTTCTTAAAATTGTGAAAAAACGAGTCGCGAACTTCTTTAAATTGTGAAATTCAAAGTTCAATGCATTAGCATAGCTAAAGCATGTTAAACACTTGAATATTATCAAAATTTCCTTAAATAATGCAATAAAGGCATATTTTCCTTCTATGAATACTGTATTTGATACAATAACAACACATATACATATATCTGATTTGCAAAAAATTATTCATGTACCAAATGCAACTAAAATACCTGGTCCCAACAATTCTTTACCACAGGAATAACATTTATAAACATAGAACATTTCAAGGGCACATAACTCAGACATGTTCTGGACTTTACAGCTTTAGAACTCTGTTCTTTTTACTCTTGAAAATGTCAATAATTCTCTCAAAATCTGAAGAGGAAAATTCCTTCTTCATGATAATTTTCATGTTCTGTGAGCCTGATCCTCGCCAGTGCATGATGATCTCCCTAGGAGGTTGTCATTTGATCTGAAACATTAGGTATACATTGAAAAACAGTACTTTTGTAAGAAATGTAAACAAGTTATTTTATTTTTCACATTTTTTCACAAAGCATAAATAGACTACATACAAAGTTTGAATCATGAATATGTGTCATGAATATGCATTTAAATGAAAAAAATATATATGTAAAAAACCACATTATTACATGTACTTTAACCAAGATTTCCAATCGTAAACAGATACGAATAACAAGTCTCGGTCATCAATACTAGGGGACGTTTTGACTAGGGGCCGTTTTGACTAGCTTCCATCAATACATAAGCCGCGGCAGATACTTTCACTTTTATCAAATGACTTTCCTTATAATGTTATCAATGTGCATGTTTCAAATCTTACCCTTCTGTAGAAAGCTTTTGTTTCTTTACTGTTATCCCAAATTTAAATAAATCGGGATTATTTTGCGTTTTTTTAAATTTTCTTCGTGTAGTAGAGAGCGTTCGGCGATGCCATTTTTTATAGTGACGTTGCTGGGCAGAGCATTTACTATTTACGCCGGTTTCACCGGTTACACAACACTTTTAAATCGATTAAAACAACCAAACATCGGTAACGCGAGTCGACAGTTTTTCGCGAATTCGGAATTAAAAACGAGGTTATGAAACTTATATTTCTGTTCCGAAATGGCCGTTTTTGACAGTTTTGAGCACAAAAAGTCCGTTTTTCACGATTTAAAACGGCCGTTTTTGTAAATATTCACGGCCATGTCAGGTTTGTGATTTGGCCGTGTCAAAATTGTGAAATGTCCGTCCACGGCCAATCGCAAAGAAGGAAAAAAAGCCCTGGAGCCTATGTTAAAGTTTAATATTAAAGGTCACAGTGACCTTGACCTTTGACTTAGTGACCCAAAAATGGGTGTGGCGTGTAGAACTCATCAAGGTGCATCTACATATGAAGTTTCAAAGTTGTGGGTGGAAGCACTTTTAGAGACAATGTTAAGGTTTTAGCTTGACGCCTACGTCGGACGGCGGACGAGCTGGCTATGACAATAGCTCGGGTTTTCTCCGAAAACAGCCTTGCTAAAAATACATTTTACAAGTCAATGTCTTTAAATGAGACAACTGTCAATAAAATTATAATCGACAAGATGTTTGTCCTTAATAGACCCAGTGTTTTTGTTCACTATTTTGAGAATGGGGCTGGTTCACTTTGATTTGAGAAGTATCACGTCTTATGTACTAAAAATTTGTAATTAATCTTATTAATTTCACGCTAACAAAATACTTTATAATGGATAATATGGAATGGGCCCCCATACCAGACCCAAATTTGAACAAAAAAAAAAACACTGATACCATAGCAGGACAAATATGATTGGTTAATTGTCTTCTGGGCCCTTAATTTTTGCACCATATAAACTATATTTATTCGGTCAAAAACACACATTCTTTATTTGACATTAAGTTTAACGCTATCATTATAATTAAACTGTTCTGTGAATAATTCCATGAAATACCACCCCAAATATACATCAGTGAAATACCGCCCCATATTCACATCAGTGAAATACCACCTCATATTTACATGTACATCAGTGAATTATCATCCAATATTTACACTAATGAAGTACCACCCCATATTTACATCAGTAAAATACCACCCCATATTAACATCAGTGAAATACCACCCCATATATACATCAGTGAAATACCACTCCATATTAACATAAATGAAATACCACCCCATATTTACATCAGTGAAACACCACTCCATATTTACATCAGTGAAACACCACCCCATATTTACATCAGTGAAACACCACCCCATTTTTGTTGCGTAAATGCAAAGTTTTTGTTGTGAAAATTAGTTTTAATTAAGTTACGTTTCAAACTAGAAGTGTTGCGCAAAATGTGCATGGTTCACAGACGATCATGCCTTTTCCGCCCATTCCTGTAGGGCCCCATTTCTGCCCCATTCCCAATCTAAAATCGAAAATTTTAATAAAGTAATAAAGAGCTTTTTCATTTATCTTTTGTTAGTTAAAAAAGCTAAAATTCATAAAATGCACAAAAAATGCTCAAATTTAAGTGCCTGGTTGACCACCACTAGAAGGCCTGTTGGTTTCACATTTTGGCCTGTTGGCTCAAAAGTTATTGAGAACCCTGCATACCACCCCAAATTTACATCAGTGAAATATTACCCCATATTTACAACAGTGAAATACCACTCCACATTAACATCAGTGAAAATAACCTCAATCTTTAATGTTATTTTTTGTCCCCCCCCCTTCTCTTTTGTGCAATTGTTTTATCTAGTGCAGTATGGTTCCTTTTTCAGTTATTAACGTTTTTCTGTCCCGGACAACCATAATTGAATGCTTATGGGGCAAAGGTCCTGCAATAAATATTTTATCAAATATTTATTAAATTTTATAAAATTATTTATTTAAATAATTAAGTAAGCCTTGTTCCAGCATTATCACTTTATATCAAATATATATATATATATATATACGTCTATATACGGCCATAGTCCAATTACTTCAATATTCCAAATATTCATTGATACGCAAACATCCTTAATTTTAATTTTGGACAAACATCCTGCGCCTTGCAGATATCGTCAAATGTTTGCGTAAAATCTATTTTTGTTTACATGGAAGGCAGATTGTTTGCGTGAAATCTACTAATGTTGACATTGAAGGCAGATGCAAACAGCATAAACGTGCAAAGAATATGAACATGAGCGCAATTATATCTGCCATCAATTTTCTCGCTGCATACAAGTATGGTAAGAAATCTAGGCCAAAACATTTGGATAAGACAGCTTCAGTAAAACAAGAGGGTCAACATTCATCCTTGTTGACTGTGAGTACTTAAATAGTGGATTTCTAGGAATAGCAGTTAATAACAAGGGCTGTTTGTAAAACATGCATGCCCCCCATATGGGCTGTCCGTTGTACTGGCAGCCATTGTGTGAATACGACTTTTGTCACTGTGACCTTGACCTTTGACCTAGTGACCTGAAAATCAATTGGGGTCATCTGCAAGTCACGATCAATGTACCTATGAAGTGTCATGATTCTAGGCAAAAGCGTTCTTGAGTTATCATCCGAAAATCATTTTACTATTTAGGGTCACCGTGACCTTGACCTTTGACCTAGTGACCTCAAAATCAATAGCGGTCATCTGCAAGTCATGATCAATGTACCTATGAAGTTTCATTATCCTAGGCCCAAGCATTCTTGAGTTATCGTCTGACAACCACCTGGTGGACGGACCGACCAACCGACAGACCGACCGACAGACAGACCGACATGAGCAAAGCAATAATACCCCCTCTTCTTCGAAGGGGGGCATAAAAATTGCATCCGTTTTCTGAATAAGTGGCTCTTGACTGACTTTATAGAAATACATGTTCAATGATATTACCGTATACGTGCGCTTATAAGACACATTTTTGAGACTTAAATTAATAAGTTACAGTTGGGGTCGGGTCTTATAAGCGAGATACTGGTGAAAATAAACACAAAATTTCAAAATATCGAGTTTACTGGGCTTATGCTAGCCAAGTTGGACACTTGTCAGTTGTTTTGAATCATTGCGGCAGCCATTTGCATTTTCTTTAAAGTCTGTATTGGCCCGTACCGTGTATCGAAACGCTATGTTCAGTTACTGATTTATTTGTAATAAAATGTATTGTTACTGATTTTGTTGTCTATTATTTTTAATTTGAATTTTGTTATTTTTGGGGCGTAAGACGTTATATTGTCCGTGATTATTCTTGAAAAGTTTTTATCACCCGATTGTCTGCGCGCGACGTCGTTAAATGCCATATAAATTGTCCATTATAGTATACGTGTGTAAGCGGCTACACGATGCCAACATGCTTAAAACAACAGCAAAATCAATTCTCAGTTTGAAACTGTCAATTGTTTAATAAACACGCTGCCGATTACAAATGCTATTTGACAAGTTTGTATCACCTGATCGACTTTGTTCCACATCGTTAATTTTTAGACATAATTGGAAATTAGGGTATCCTCTGAAATAAGTTACCAGTTTGCAACTGTCAATTGTTAAATAAACACGTTTATTCAGACTACCCACTATTGCCGGTGACACATTATTTATTAGGGGCCAACAACGACGGGAGCAAAGAGCGACCACATGCAATTATCCGCATATGGCTTTCTTCTTGACATGTGATTTCGATCTGCTCTTCGGAGTCTATCACTCTATCACGCGATTGGCTAATTTTATGAAAGTAGGCGTAACCTATTGTTGATAGACAATGGGCGTAAAATTTGCATAATCTAGGTAATAAAACTAAACGCTTTCAAAATATCTGCCTATTAGATTTCAATACCTGTCAAACAATGCAATAAAGATGACTAACACAATCAATTTTGCTTGTGCATTGATATTACGAACGTAATATGTTTGCAATTGTTAGGGCAAATGATTAATACTCTATTGTTAAAAATTTTGTCAATTTAAAAATTATTTTTATTGTATGAATAATACTTGATAATAAATTAAAACCCACTAATATATCATAAAATAAACAAATATTATTTACTTTGTTGTTTGATTGTTTTATTTTTCAGACTTGCGTGAATTACTAATTGTAATTTTTGTATGCAGCGCGAGTTTGAAAAATTCTCAATGTTTTACTAATTGATGATTTTCTTTAACATTCTGCCATTTTTCGGCCATTTTCCGGCCGATGAATACGGCAAAATTTGACCGCGTCTTACACGCCGGTCAGTCTGAAATCCACCCATAAAAAGTCCGAAGTCAGGGTGCGTCTTATGAGCGAGGGCGTCTTATAAGCGCACGTATACGGTAAGTACAAATCTTTCCCCATCACTGCCATGTCATGATAAAGATTCATAATTATGTATATTGGGCACGTATTATACATATTTTCGAGTGAGCTGGTAGGGTGTTGTTAGTGAAGTTCTGTCTAAAGCTGGACTTTTAAAACACATGATGAGACAGCAAACTTTTCACAAGAAACAGCTTGTAAGATACGATGTATAGATCAGTATTGTACAGTCAGTACTTGGTCCCTAGCCTTAAAAAAATACACAGTTTTGGATACAATGTCAATTGTATAAGTTAATGTTAACGACTAGACATATAGCATGTGCATTGTGACCAGAGTGTTACTTTTTTATCAAAGATATTGGTGTTGTAGAATTTTATTTTAAAGCAGAACCACAAACATTGATAGGATGCAATGTGCTCACATGAGATAGGTTATTTTGGTTAACAGTGAAAATGAAATAAAGTACCAACTTGTCATGATGTAAGATTAGCAATGGTAAGAATCATTAAACTCAATTCCTGATTGTTTTAATCCAGTCAAAGGCCTGACTGGCCTTGGAGGTAAACAAGAAAGAACACAAGAGCGCAAATGGTTCTGTGGCATTCATCTAAACTGCATGAAACTAAAAAAATGGTGGTTTTCGCAAGGTTTTATCAAAAACTTCTAAAGAAATTTACCCAGCACCTTAAAGACATGATTTTGAGAGAAAAAAAAAAAAATATGAGTAACAAGAGTCAGTGCATATCATCATTTCCTTCATCATCATTATCATTATCACAATCATCATTATCATTATCAAATAATAATCATTATATCTGTATAAATTTCATAATAATCGTCATCATCACCATCACCATCATGACAATCATCACCATCATCACCATCATCATCATCATCATCATCATCATCATCAACATCATCATCATCATGACAATCATCACCATCATCATCATCATCATTACCATCATCATCACCACCACCACCACCATCACCATCATCATCAACATCATCATCGTCATCATCATCGTCGTCATCATCATCATCATCATCATCATCATCATCATCATCATCATCATCGACTCCACCACCACCACCATCACCATCGCCATCATCATCATCAGCAGCAGCAGCAGAAGCATCATCATCATCATGATTATCGTCATCATCATCATCATCATCATCATCCTCTTCCTCCTTCTCATCATCATCATCTTTAACATCATCAACATCATTATCATCATCACCATCATCATCACCACCACCACCATCACCATCATCATCATAATCATCATCATTATCATTATCATCCTTCTCATCATTCTCATCATCATCATCTACATCATCATCTTCATCATTAGCAATGATCATGCTTTTTTTGTCACAAACAGAAAAATACATGTAATATATTATATAATGTATATAAATGATGGGAAGATTAAATATTGTCATTTACAATAGACATTTGTTGTACACCATATAACACTTGCCTGTGTTATATGTTCTTTCGGAAACATACTGTTATAATTTATTGAACATGCTGAGACCAATTTGTGTCAATTATTATCTGTCTTTTTTTTTAACACAGACCAACTCCACACAACTCCACAAAACCTTTTTTTGTAATATTATTTATAATTATTATTTATTTTAAAAATGTACACATGTTCTTAAATATCATTTATTGTGAAATCCAAATGTTTAAATATATCATAACCCCAAAAGAGTAAATAAATGTTTTACTGTAAAATCTTAGTGCATGTGTATTGAGCATCTGTTAACAGGCTTTTAAGTCTTCTATTTTGATATGACAGAAGTGATTGCATTTAATTATTAAAGATCTATATGCCTGATCTGATAAAAAAAAATCTACTTGAAATAAGAATTTTATTAAGCAATGAGCATTATTGTTTGTGTTATACTGCTGTATTAAATGTGAGCGTTTTGTTTCTCATAGATGGTGACTAATTCCCCAGAAGTGGTTGTCACACTCTCCTCATTATTCCTTGTTATTAAACGTTACAATAATCTGACTTGGTCAGTGGCATCACAGTTAGACGCCACAGAAGTGCTTGTTAAGTTTGAGGTCAATGTCAAATTAAAAATGAAGTCTGGTATATAGGATTTCCTAGCATTTGTCAAAATACAATGCCCTTGCATGAAACAAAGCTCTTCATAATCATAATTGATGCAAGATCAAATATATCATTGATGGTTACTCTCAAACAGACAGACAAAAAACAATGACTGGACAGCAAATTGAAATGAAACGTAAGGCAATACAAGGAGCTTTAATAATGACAATTATAACTAGAGCTTTGTCACAGACGTGACGAATACCCCCACATGACGCATTGAAACAGAATATTTTGCATGTTGTCTTAACAAAAAAAGCGAACACCATGCTCAATGATTAAAACGCACTAAGTGACCCCGTGACCTAGGTTTTGACCCAGCATTGCCCATGTTTGAACTTGATCTACACATCATCTACATACAACTTCTGACTAAGTGTGGTGAAGATCAGATGAAAACTACTTGAATTAGAGAGTGGACACCATGCTCAATGTTTAAAACGTACTAAGTGACCCCGTGACCCCAGTTTTTGACCCGGCATGACCCATATTCGAACTTTACCTAGACATCACCTAGATATAACATCTGACCAAGTTTGGTGAAGATCGGATGAAAACAACTTTAATCAGAGAGCGGACACTTAATACGGAGCGACAGACCGACCGACGGACAGACCGACCGACTGACCGACAGACAAGCTCAACTTCGTTTGGTGGGGTATAATTAACCAAGAACTAGGCCAGAGTGAAAAATCTAAGTACAAAATGAGGTTAATTTCAAGGAGAAACTAAAGATGGGTAAATTTGGTGTAACCAAAATTTAGACCTTCCGAGTTTAAGTTCCAAAGTTGGTCAATGTCATAGTCAAGATGAAGCAGGTGATTTTAGTTTATTAAGAGTGTTCATAGAAACCATCCATGTCAGCGTTTAAGCATTGTAGAAAGCGAAAATGTCGTTAGATGGAATGCATAAATTTTAGTTAAACAACAACAACAACATTTATTCAGCAATAAAGCTTATACGAGCTCTCAGCCAATATAAGCTTTTAGCCTACAAGAGATTGGACTCTGCAGCCTACAAGAGATTGGACTCTGCAGCCTACAAGAGATTGGACTCTGCATTAGTCTAAACCAAAAGTAGGTAAGCGTCAACAGCAACGTGCAGTAAGGTTGATATGGGTGTGTTGGTAGTCTTCAAGTACAAAATCCATGCAAGTAAGAAAGATATGTGTTCACTGTGTAGAGATGGAAGGATGGGTCAATCAATATGTACCTCCCAAATCTGTCAATGCAGGGGCATACACAATATTTTTGGTCTTCTCATAAATATATTAATTTTAGTACTAGACACATTTTGCTGTCACTTATTATTATTATTGTGATCAACGGAAATAACCACTGGTGAGGAGCGTCAAGCAGATCTGGTAAACGGAAGGGCATACTTAAATGTTGACTGTGGAGAATAGATAGCTAAGTATTACAATCATGTACATCCTAGTTCATGCATACAACTACAACCAAATTAAACACCATAAAGAGTAAACCACTTTACAGTCATATCAGATAATTGCTAAAAATTGTTCTTTTTATTGGTAGCTTAGGGTTAATACAAACAGTGCGAATTATTATCAGAAAACACAAGTGGGACAGCTACATTCATTCTTACAAGAAAAGCCTAGCAAGGCAACATTAAGGTTATACAACTATCTACAACATAACATGTCTGCGCATTTTAATACAATTACCTAACAATTGTTTATATTAATTTTGTATGAGAGAAGTTTTGCCTAACTGCTCCAGATGTATGTTGTTAAAAACAATAAATACAGTAGAAATGTAATGAAGTAGTTTTTGGATAATTAACATGTATTAACTTACAAAAATGAGGTCTATGCCCTGCAATGTTGTAACCTTCTAGCTCTTGAGCAATATATCAAAGGGAACATATAACGCTGCCATTTGAAAAACTCAGATATCAACAAGAACAGCAAATTAACGCAAAATCAATTGCATACATTACTGTAAAAACTAATTTCTTTGTCATGGGATGGATCGCCATGATTTAGTTGTATTATGCAGCAAACACATTGACCTTATTGTTGTTTTATGCAGTGAACACGTTGGTCTCATTTACATGTATTGGTATTATGCGGCGAACATGTTTACCTTATTAAGTTGTATTATGCCGTGAACACAAGACCTGATTGTTGTTTTACGCAGCGCCCCCACATCAATTTACGTAGATCATTTCTTAGGGTTTAAACAATGTATGATCATCATCATGCTTCTAAGTGTATAACAGTCCTGCAAATCCCTCTTAGAGTAATATTTACCTCTACCTTTAATCTTGATTAACATCACAGGCATCAGGGTGTTATATTTTACTACACAATATATGCATCCCGGAAAAAGCAACTTTTTGGAAAAACCCACTAATCTGCTGGTACAAATAAACATGACCCATTTGTAATCCTTTCAAAATCACACACCGTATCAACCGTTATTATCTAAAGGAAGCTATCATTGGTTGATATAACGGACCAGCAATGTTTGTACCGGGGTGATTAGTGGGTTTTTCTAAACTCGTGCTTTTCCGGGATCAGTCTATTGTACCACTCTTACCACACAGGCTATTTTATTTAAATGAAGCACAAGACCACAAAAGCAAATAAGAAACATACAAATATTGCTACATTTATGAATATAATCAGTCAATATGTTAGGGTCAAATGGTATAGCAAGACAGTATACAAAATAAAATAAACTTCTGCAACAAAATTTGCTTTAATTTCCTTTGTTAAAATTATAAAGTAGTTTACTTAAGTTCAAATACATGTACTTCTTCAGAATGTGATTCAAACAGAAGAAAGGGAGAACAAACATAAATGTATGTTTCTCTCCTACCAGTTGATAAAAAATTATAATAAGTTTAAACAAAGTGAGAAATTTGAGTTGTAACCTATGTTACTATTTTTTTATAACAGACAATGGGTATATTTAATATTCTAGTCTGATCGGGATATATGTTATTCCAACGTCATGGCATATTTACATTATTCAGGGATTGGTTGCAATATTTTACAATTGGTAGCATGAACCAATGATTTTTTAAAACATAAGTTATTGATTACAAATGATTGCAGGACTCCTATTAAGGGTTTCAGAATGCATTTTCTGTTTGTTTAAATAAATTACTCCGCATATTTGTTAATGATTTTTATTTCGGAACAAGGGATTGCAAACTTCTAAATAATAATGCTATTGGATTTCTATCCAAAAACTGGTACTTTGAGATTACTGGATAAAATGCTCACATTCTAAAAATATTTATACTTCTGATGTTTATTCTTGAAAATGTATCTTCTTCACTAACAATAAATGCCACTTTTGCTCAGAAAGAACAGATACTGATGCTTAAGTTGTTTTTTTGTTTTTAATTTCAATCAGCATAAAGCCTATTTTCAAGTGCATTGTATATTCAGCAACAATGCAGAGTTCATTGACTTTTTATACTGAATAAAAACATGTTAAAAAAACGAATTTTGAAGGCCTTTGCAAACAGTTTGGATCCAGATGAGACGCCACAGAACATGGCCTCTCATCAGGATCGTAACTGTTTGCTATTCTGACAGTATTCTTTGAAAAAAAATCGAAGAAAATGCTAATTTTATAAATTCAGCAGACGACATTTTAGCAGACAACAAATTTCCCAGCATGCAAAGGGTTTAAGTGTCCACATGGCCAGTTACTCTCCAGACATTGAGTCATTCCTCTCTCTCATGACTTGATATTTTGATAACTGGTTTGAGCCACTCTCTTGGAAAACCAGGCTTAATGCATTGTAAAGTACCGCCTAGACTGGACTTATGTTCAGACTAGAGTTCCTTTAAAAAAAATAATCCATTAAAGCCGAAAGTGTTGTCCCCGATTAGCCTTCGCGGACTGTACATTCTAATCTTGAAGACACTACACACACATGTATTAAGCCCAGTTTTCCCATAGTGCGGATAAATTATAATTTATCAATGAATAAAGATAAAGCCATTTTCATTTGTATAATAAAAGTAACCATGATGAGTACTTAATGATAAGTTAACTTGTTAGTCGTTGAGCACTAAAATAAAAAATTCTTCTACTGCATTTTTTCGTAAGTACTTGCGTATCTGACATCAGATAATCCTAACTTAAATACATAAAAGTTTGAGAGAGTCAATATCAAGGGTGGCAAATAAGTTTGATGGCATTTTCGTCTGGGATGCATATGTCCGCTTGACTAAACACAACAGCTTGCTGGCATATTTATTGTACACATAATATTCACGGGCACTGATTGGGTTTTAATTACATTAACTTTGATGTCTAAAGATTTTGCTTCTCTTTTTAACTTATGTCACGTCTTCTTTGTAGTACAGAACAATTGTTTTGGTCCCAATAAATTAATGGGTATAGATGCTGTTTGATCAATTATAAAGAGTTCAATTTTGTAAAGACTTAACAATGATATTAATTCTATACACTGGCTTAAGACATTAATAACAGCTATCCTATTGATAAATTTGGTTTACTGGATCTTGATTCCTTGGCATTTTGTTTTCCCAGTCATAAAAAAGTCAATGACAGCCCTTAGCCCATCTAAAAAAAGGGGGAGGGTTGGGCGTAGGGCAAGCCACCCTGTGATAAACCCACTACAGTACAGCCAAAGCGGAACAAACGTATTTCGCGATCTGCGGCGGCAAGAAGAAACAAGTCGATGCCGCGTCAGTCGTTGAAGCCGCGTCAGTATGCGGCGGCAAGTCGCATTTCGCCGCGAAACTTCGCATCTGTCCGCCGAGGCATGCCGCGATCCGTGACATGATGCCGAGTCGATGTGCATCATGAAATAAAAAATCTTTTTAAAATTATTAGCTACATGTAGTTAACAAATTTTGAAAGAATAATTATAATAATAATTAAAATCATAATAAATGCATTGTGCGCGGATTGTATTAGCATATACATGTAAGCATAGTTAATGTGTCTGGCCAATAAAGTCTGTTTCCCGCCCGTAGTGTATGTATTTCACACATTAACAAGGTCACATAATTATGTTTTCGCACAAACAAGTGGTCAAGCCTCCAGCATATGGTGGATTCATAAATTAATTTCATGTTGATTTTGCTATTAAATTTAAGCTGAGAAAATTAGCAGTTTGAAGCCACATCAATAATCAAGACGGTGACGACGTATTTGTTGTTTTGTTAATTATCAGCTTATTATAACTATTGGTTGAATATGCGTTTATAAACACGTTTTATTTTGTTCATATCATACAGTTAATATCGCTACTAATTACCCGATAATCCCGTATATTTCAGTTTTAAAGCAAATGCTGGTAAATATTTACGATACATAAACATTCTCGATATTTCTTTAAGTATCAAATACATTTTGGCATTTGTTACTATTTATAGAGATGATAAAATATCGTCTAATCGGGGCTTTTTTCCCCACTGAACACGCATTTTACACCTGACGTGATGTTCATGTATTTATACAACACAAAATACACCCAAACTTTCCAAACGACGTTCTACATGTCTGCATAATTTTCGCGCGCTTTTTATGAAATAAAGTATATTTTAGCTCTGTTAATTTGACGCTAGAATTTGCCAAAGGTCGCGTAAGCATTAAAATTCGGAAGTGTGTTTCGGATTACAAATTTAATAATGATAATCGAACGAAACATTAACAGTTGCGCGTAATTAATTCTACGCTACTTACATGTATGTACATGTAGGTGGATATCTTTTCACTCGATCCGCCGCGTAAGTATGCGGCGGATTTACTCCGCGACAGTACGCGAGGTTAATACAGACTCGGCGTCGTTGCGCGGATCGATGCCGAGTGCCACACCGTGTGAACACACGATTCGGCCGCCGCGTAATAATAATCTGGCTGAGGCGTAGCCGCGGATTATGTTTGTGCCTCGTTGGCTGTACTGTAGCTACAAAACGCCATTTGAGACCACAGGCGAAGAGGATGAAATAAATTGTTACAATATACTTTTTATATGTATTTAGAATGAATAATTAATAAGCCTGTCTGCGTTATTCTTGAAAAATTGCATTTTTAAATATTGTTTAAACACATTCAGTAATTTATAGCCTTGCATTATTTTCCGCCTATCTCCTATATTCCAAAGTGCTTTAATGCACATGCTCTTGGGATTCATAACTCAGATAAGTTCTGACATGCCCTGTGCCAGGTCACAGCAGGGGCTGAAATTATATTGGAATCATAGACATCACAGGGTCATGTCTTTTGGGAACAACTAAATAGCTTGAAATTTCAGCTATAATTCAAATTTCGTCCCAAATTATGTAAGTCTAGTATGCAAATTAGGTAGGCGTGCTGGGACGCACTCCAGGTCCTCACATAAATCCGCCTCAAGCGCAGGACATCATAAAATTGAAAATACAGGGGCATATCTACTTGATTATTGGGGATTTGTAATAAATATCAGTAAAAATGCCAAAACACATCCAACAAGATCTTTAGCAGAATGTTGCTTCCCAATACAATGTTAACAAACTATCAATAAAGAAAATAATTTTGTGTTATAAAGTGTACAGCAATTTTATGTTGAAAATCATAGAGGTTAGTTCTTAAACTGAAAAACCTTATCAGCAGAAATTTCAGGTTTAGAACAAGTTGAAATGCACTTTATTCCATTCATCCGCATCCGTATATCCGCATGCGCAAAAGGCGCCCCCAAAAGAAGTTCCAGGGCTCAACATTAACTGTTGTCCTATTGCCCCTGGCAAGAAAAAGTTGGGTCCGGCCAAGTTATTTTATAATCTAGTTGTCCGCCCCGGCATGTGCAAAAAAAGAACAAAGAGCATTTAAATTAGACTTCAAGTGAGCATTTTAATGCGGATGCGGACAAGATACGGACGGCATTTAGCATGATGAGAGTAGCTGTCATCTCAAAAATCAACTGAAAAACTATCAAATTCGTGAAAAATTACCCGGAATTATACAACTAACTCAGTTCTGCATATCGGGACTCTGATTTTACTTCAAATGTTTGGAAAAGCATAGCCAAGGCACTTAAAGAAGATGTTTCAGGTATTTATCATTTGTATTCTTTTACAGACAGAATGATGATTTGTACCTTATATCTACTTAAATTCAGGCCTGTCCTTCATAATAATTATCTCAATTATAATACTTAGTTTTATCCATATACAAAAATAAAGATACGCTCGACGTATCCGGATAAATGGAATATAGCGTCCGTATTATGATTTTGCGGATACGGATACGGATAGATGGAATACTAGCCTTAGCAGCAGGAAGAAAGTCAAGATAAAGTACGGACTGGGTATTACGCGCGTTAGTATAACAAATAGACTGTGGTCAAAATTTGTCTCAACTTTGATTTTTTCTCAATTTGTGTGCAGGATATGTGCGTGGATTACGTTGCATATTAATGTCTTTCAGTCTTCCTTTTGTTTTAACACTACACATAATTATTGGTAAGCAACTTAAATCCACCAATCGGTCTACTGACGAAATATGCGAAAATCAATGTTTGGCGATTAATAATAATTGTTTCACAGTATTAACTGTTATCTTTGATACGTCTGTTTGGATTGCTCTGTGGTATCTGGGATGACACCTTACGTACATGCAATAATCCAATGACAGGACTCACATGCTTGCTGTGGGAAAACAGGGCTAAATGCATGTGCGTTACATGTTGTGCCAGATAAGCCTGTGCAGGCAGCATTCGCTTATAAGGGATAGTAATTTCTGCCTTTACTGGATTTTGCTTTTAAGAGACTTCCTTTGAACGAAATAGCCCCTTATGTTTAAAGTGGCGTCCCTATTGAGCCAATTCTGTGCTTATCTGGGACAACCCTTTACACTTGCATTAAGCCCCGTTTTCCCAGATTGAGGCTCATGTATTTTTTAGCAGTACTGATGGGTGTTATTATTAGCAGAACTACAGCATACTTGCAGGTTAACTGTACTCACCTAGCCAGGGTGCCCTTGTTATATTATTGAGCCCAGGTTTACAGTTTTAATTGACCATAAATGAAATGCGTGTGGGCCTTGCACTATCAGATTACTGTTCTGTCTGATTAAAACAAGATTAATTGACCATACAAAAGGACTGATCAACAAGGTAAATTCGGAAACTTGATGAGAAAAACCTCACAACATGAAACTTTCCTCACAAAAATGAGTTCTAAAGGCAGTACATTTATTTCAGTTTTTTATTGAAGGTCGTGTTTTTCCAAATAATGTTCTGTCAGAATATAAATGTAATGATGAAATTTAAACAAATCTAATGTCTGTTTGAGTTGTTTGGCTGACGAGATATGCATTGTGTGTGTTTATTCATTAACATAAAAGTAACATGTGTATGTTTTATATATAAAACAAGGGCTGTTTGTAAAACATGCATGCCCCCCATATGGGCTCTCCGTTGTAGTGACAGCCATTGTGTGAATATGTTTTTTTGTCACTGTGACCTTGACCTTTGACCTAGTGACCTGAAAATCAATAGGGGTCATCTCACAGTCATGATCAATGTACCTATGAAGTTTCATGATCCTAGCCATAAGCGTTCTTGAGTTATCATCCGGAAACCATTTTACTATTTCGGGTCAGGATGACCTTGACCTTTGACCTAGTGACCTGAAAATCAATAGGGGTCATCTGCGAGTCATGATCAATCTACCTCTCAAGTTTCATGATCCTAGGAATAAGCGTTCTTCAGTTATCATCCGAAAACCATTTTACTATTTCGGGTCACCGTGACCTTGACCTTTGACCTAGTGATCTGAAAATCAACTGGGGGTCATCTGCCAACCATTATCAATCTACCTATGAAGTGTCATGATCCTAGGCATAAGTGTTCTTGAGTTATCATCCGGAAACCATTTTACTATTTCGGGTCACTGTGACCTTGACCTTTGACCTAGTGACCTGAAAATCAATAGGGGTCATCTGACAGTCATGATCAATCTACCTATCAAGTTTCATGATCCTAGGCCTTAGCGTTCTTGAGTTATCATCCGGAAACCATTTTACTATTTGGGGCCACTGTGACCTTGACCTTTGACCTAGTGACCTGAAAATCAATAGGGGTTAACTGCAAGTCATGATCAATCAACCTATCAAGTTCCATGATCCTAGGCCTAAGCCTTCTTGAGTTATCATCCGGAAACCATTTTACTATTTCGGGTCACAGTGACCTTGACCTTTGACCTAGTGACCTCAAAATCAATAGGGGTCATCTGCGAGTCATGATCAATGTACCTATGAAGTTTCATGATCATAGCCCCAAGCGTTCTTGAGTTATCATCCGGAAACCACCTCGTGGACCGACCGACCGACAGACAGACCGACATACCGACAGACCGACATGTGCAAAGCAATATACCCCCTCTTCTTCGAAGGGGGGCATAAAAAACTCATGATAGTCCATAATTATCTTTAATCATGATTACGCCTTAGTAAAATGCAGAAAACAAACAAATATTTAATTATCTGTGTACACGAAAAATAGCAATGCATAACAGCTGGGATATATAAGCCTCACTCTGAGAAAACAGGGCTTAATGCATGTGCGTAAAGTGTCGTCACAGATTAGTCTGTGCAGTATGCACAGGATATTCAGGGACGATATTTTCCACTTTTATTGAAATTTTTGTTTGTAGGTAGTCTCTTCTGAACGAAAATCCAGTTTAGGTGGAAAGTGTCTCATCTGTTTAGCCTTTGCCTCTGGGAGGACACTTTAAACACATGTATTAAGCCCCTTACAGCAAGGCTCACATGGAAGGATTGTTCAAACTTGAAATCATTTTTATATATGTACCCATTTTTTAAGTAGCCAAAATATATTGTTACAGCTAAAAACCTCTATCTTTTTTCAAACTGACATCAAAGAGTTTTTATATCCAACACATGATGTTTGAAGTAATAATTTATCTATTAACTTGTTAATCCCCTAGATGTTGGGATGCAAACCTAGGCATAGGAAAATTATTTATTTTGCTTTAATGACATTTTTACCACATACCATAAAAGGAATTGAATAAAATATAATTACATGTTATTAACCAATTCATATTAAAGCTGGTAAGCTAGTCATTTTTACTTTTTTATTCAAAAATTATAGTATAGTTTGAAAGAAAATTAAACCCCTTCTACAATAGATATAACTATCAGAAAATGAGATTAAAGGAGTGCCCACATTATGAAAACTGAGGCATGACTATTTAGCATGTGACCTATATTTTATCTATTTGCTTATCACCATGGCAATTTAAATCTTATTAGTGTGAAACCCAGCAACCACATTCAATAATTAGAGCAGACTACAAAAGCAGGCTTCTCTTTAGTCTTTATCAATGATGTTAATTTCTCTTTCAAAATGAAATATTGCTCAGTTTTCATGCTAAATGATCTTGTATCATCTCTAGTCACCATGTTAAATATAGAAAGTTGTATATTGTTTTCAAGGGAAGTCATGTTCTCTGATCAATTGTTAAATACAACCAACATGGAGACTGTCATACTGGGAAGATTATAATTTATGTGCAATAAACAATTTCTGTCTAATCATTGCATATACAAGCATAATTTAACTTCATTTGATGATCAAAAAGAAAAAGAACAAAGATCTATGAACATAAGTATCATGGTATTTTCTCCATTAATTGACCATATTTAATGAATAAACACAACATTTTACAAAACATATAATAGCTCTATGTAAACATCAAAACCAAAAGAACTTTTTAAGAAGTAACATAACATAATATAATCAGCAAAATTGTGCAAAACAAAAAAAATAATGTGCAAAATCATTAGCTCAACATACCTTGTAACAAAGAATTAAGCTGCGCTCTGTACAAAAAAGGGCATTTGAGTACAGTATTGTACCAGATTAGCCTGTGAAGTCTGCACAGGCTAATTTGGGAGAATCTTTTCCGCTTTAATGGTATTTTTCTTTTAAAGGAAGTCTCTTCTACACAAGAACCCACCCTAGACAGAAAGTGTAGTCCCTGAATTGCCTGTGTGGACTGCACAGGCTAATTACTGACCCATCTTGAACATAGGCAAGCATGAAGCCCTGTTTTTCCAGAGCCAGGTTTAACCCTTTGCATGCTGGGAAATTTGTCATCTGCAAAAATGTCTTTTGCTGAATTTCTAAAATTAGCATTTTCTTTGATTGTTTTCAAAGAATACTATCAGAGTAGCAAACAGTTTGGATCCTGATGAGACGCCACGTTCTGTGGCATCTCATCTGGATCAAAACTGTTTGCAAAGGCCTTCAAAATTCGGTTCCCCGCACTGAAAGGGTTTAAGCCCCGTTTTCCCAGAGCCAGGTTTAATAGCTAGAACCATGTATATCCGTGCCAAGTTTAAATAAACAGCTGGTGAATTAATGAGATACCCAGCCAGTATGGGCCTATCAGTAGGATCTTTTGACATGAAAAGTGCATTATCTTCCTCTTCATAAACTTCCTGTGTGAGATGTAAATTTTCAATTATCAGGGCTCAGCACTAGGGCTGTTACCAAGCTCAGTGCAAGAAGGTTGTAGATGATGTGTTCTGTGTGCCTTTGATGGCTTCTTCTTGTTCCATGTGCCTAGAGGCATGTCATTTTGTCTGGCCCACTTGTGGTCAATTAAATTCACTGATAATCAGCTTGGAGCAAATTGAAATGAGGACTTGTATGGCCCCTGCACTGTTACTGATGATGGAACAGGAATTATAAACAACAGATGGCTACGCTAATATTCTAGGGCTTCAGATTAGACAGCAAATTTTATTAGAATGGTTGGTCTGCTGTTATGCATAAGTATGATGGATGTTTTTTGTAACTGTTTTGAGACTGACTGAAATAATATTGTTTTTTTTAGGTTTACTGTTGTATCAAAGGCATTGTTTGTTTGTTTCTTCATTTTTTTGTTCTTTTTGATAGTTGCATTTTATTTAATAGTGTTTATCAGTGTTTCAATCATTGTATGAGGAAAGCTTAAATAAAGCACTCCAGAGAGCAGAGGGTCAGACTGCACATTGTCTGAAGATCCTTACAGGAAACTTAACCCATTTATGCCTAGTGGACTCTCCCATCCTTCTAAATTGGATCAATTTATTTTCAAAATTAGGGATGTCTAGTATATTTATTTCTATATTTAGAATATTTCTTACAGAAATTCCTATAAGCAAACAGCGCAGACCCTGATGAGACGTCATCATGCAGCGTCTCATCTGGGTCTACACTGTTTGCCAAGGCCTTTTTTTTAGACGCTTGAGGCATAAATGGGTTAATAGGTTTAGTAAATACATGGCCAATAGAACTCTGCAACATGAATCTATTAGTAAACTGTTGCAGTTCTGTCTGTCCTTTAACTAATCAAAATGATATACCTGTTGTGTTAATTTGCACCTTGTGAACAGTAGCTGCTATTTTGATCTTTTCCAAAACAATTTCAAAAGAAAATGTGTCTGCTTGTAAATTTGGCCTAAGTGCTATGACAGCATATTAGGTTTGCATTTTAAATTTATGTTATAATATGTAACAAAAAACCTTTTTTTTTATAATTGAGTTATATTTCAAGTATTTTACAACAAAAACAAGGACTGTTTGTAAAACATGCATGCCCCTCATATGGGCTGTCAGTTGTAGTGGCAGCCATTGTGTGAATATGTTTTTTGTCTATGTGACCTTGACCTTTGACCTAGTGACCTGAACATCAATAGGGGTCATTTGCCAGTCATGATCAATGTACCTATGAAGTTTCATGATCCTAGGCGTTAGCGTTCTTGAGTTATCATCCGGAAACCGTTTTACTATTTGGAGTCACTGTGACCTTGACCTTTGACCTAGTGACCTCAAAATCAATAGAGCTCATCTGCCAGTCATGAGCAATGTACCTTTGAAGTTTCATGATCCTAGGCCTAAGCGTTCTTGAGTTATCATCCGGAAACCATTTGGTGGACGGACCTACCGACCTACCGAGATGTGCAAAACAATATACCCCCTTCTCTTCGAAGGGGGGCATACAAAAAACATAACACAAAGTATTTCATGTACAGCATTTTGATGGATACATAAATGTAATATAATAAATATAACTGTAGTACATTCAACATACATTCATATCACATTATACAATACAAACTAAATTAATGTTGAATATAAGTATGTATATCAATTAACATAAAATATTGCACATATGAGAATAAAACAGAAAGTGCTGAATTGCATTGTATACGGAAATCTGATAATGCAGAGTTTACAACAATGACAACAAATAAATATGTTATAAGCATTATTTATATTATGAGTTATGATTGGTTATGTCATTATATGAGATGTCAGTAAATATTTTAACCAGAGACCATATTTTTAATTCTTCTTCTGATCTAATTGTATTTCTGTAAATTTCAAAAGTTTGTTTCATACTGGTAACAATTCCGTAGTTTGAAGGAATTCTGTTTTTTTTCTTTGACAATAAAAGATATACCGTTTAATCTCTAGGCATACTATATTTAAATCATTCATTTTTGGATTAATAATTCCAAGTACAAGATCCTTACATGTGATGTGAATATGTATGCTTGGTCTACTTCTACAAACAATATCAACAACAAATTTAATAATTTCCTGGGTATGTGGACAGTACCAGAACAAGTGCATTATATTTTCAACTTCCAAATTACAGAATGTACATAAATTATTAGCCACAATTGTCATTTTGAACAGTAGGGATTTTGTCCCCAATATTCTGTGGATTATTCTGAACTGGAGCCATCTGATATAAGTTTCTTTAGTTATATTGAATACAAGTGCATGTACTTTTTTCCATTCAATATTTAAAAATTCTGAATTCCATTTAGTATTACAAGCTGGAATGTCATTGTTTTTAATCTAAATGTTTTATAAATATGTTTCTCTTCTTTAGGGCTGGCTACTATTTTTTTATGTAAGTTGGTAATATAGGTCCTTGAGTGTTTTTGTCAAAATTTGGCAGGTCTTCAAAATTGTCAATGTATTTCTTTATTATGTTTATTAATCCTTTGTACAATAAAAAAGTTTACGTTTGTTCCAACTTGTGTATCCAAAGATTCTTTGGAAATAAAGCAGTTTCTTTCTACCATTATGTCTCTCACAAAGAGAATACCTCTTTCATATAGACATTTGATAT
Organism: Dreissena polymorpha; assembly: GCF_020536995.1. Taxonomy (NCBI): domain Eukaryota; kingdom Metazoa; phylum Mollusca; class Bivalvia; order Myida; family Dreissenidae; genus Dreissena; species Dreissena polymorpha. The sequence goes on along the minus strand of NC_068367.1, from coordinate 65,659,491 downwards.
AGATATAGCTATTGCTAATTTTAAAATTATGATTATAAAAAAGAGGCATATCCAGAATATCATCACAATTCAATATTGGCAGCTTTTCAATATACAATATATAGTTTTTCAAAACATCAAGCCAAAATTTATTTTTTAAGTGCAAGCATATTTTTTCGGCATACATTTTACCAGTATTGAATACTATTTTAAAATCTATTAATGATCTAGCCAGTGAATAACAATTTCCTTTGTAACAAAAAAATGTTTATTTGCCATATTGATAATAGTCGACCTTTATTTAAGGCCATGGATGGTTTTATGTAATATGCAAGGGGATGTTAATAACATTTACCACACATATCAGGGATATTTTTTAACCTATTTATGCCTAGCGTCTAGAAAAAAGGCCTTGGCAAACAGGGTAAACCCAGATGAGACGCCACATGATGCGGCGTCTCATCTGGGTCTGCGCTGTTTGCTTAAAGGAATTTCTGTGAGAAATATTTTAAATATAGAAATAAATATACTAGACATCCCTAATTTTGGCAATAAATTGATCCAATTAAGAAGGATGGGAGAGTCCACTAGGCAATAAAATGGGTTAATCAACTGGTCTCTTTGTCTGACCACAAGTGTGTCTTGTTTACTTTAGTCTGGGGCATAATTTTGAATTTATTTAACCCATTTATGCCTATTGGACTCTCCCATCCTTCAACATTGGATCAATTTATTTTCAAAATTAGCTTTTTTTTTTTTTATATTTAGAATATATCTTACAGAAATGTCTTTAAGCAAACAGCGCAGACCCAGATGAGATGCCGCATCATGCAGCGTCTCATCTGGATCTACACTGTTTGCCAAGTCCTTTTTTGTAGACGCTAGGCATAAATAAGTCTTCAAACTTCATACATGGTTCAACTAGTTTTAAGGAAGAGTTCTGTGCAATAGAAGCATTGTTTTATGGAGTTAATGCCCTTTGCCCGTAGCCCTTTTCCAGTATGAAAATGTTCTTGAAGATATGGAGTTGCAGTTCTTGTTGTATAAGAAATCATGTGGCTTGCATGTGTGGACACTGAAATTAATATCCCATGCTCAATGTCATTTTGCACATATATGAAAAACTATATAAAAAAAAATTCAGAAATAAATAAGCTGTGCTTTGGGAAAATAGGGCTTAATGTACATGTGTAAAGCGTTGCCTCAGATTTATAGCCTGTTAATGAGTCCACACAGGCTAATCAGGGACAAAACATGCAGCTTTTATGGTATTATTTGTTTAAAGGAAGTTGCTTCTTATGGAAAATCCACTCAAGGCAGAAAGTGTCGTCCCTGATTGAATGCACAGGCTAATCTGGGACGACAGTTTTACTTTATGAAAGTGCATTAAGCCCCATTTTCCCATTTCAAGGCTCAAATAAATATTGAAAGATGTGAAAATTTAGTGAGTGCAATGCAGAATCTTACCTGCAATATGAAAGGATGCACTGAATCATATCTTCACACATGTATTTGTAAATAATTTTATGATTTTCTTATCATCAGTATCTGGAATCTAATCAGGGCCTGATTATTTTGTTGACAGAGGTATTAGTAGTATTGACAGTTCTGTAGATTATTGTGGTATAGGATTACTTGATCACAAATGGATGTAATTAATGCATTAACAGTCATTGAACAGATAGATACCAAAGTGGGCATCAAAGGAATTTCAAGGGATTTAAGGGGTAAGGGGTCTATGGTTGACCCTTCTGCCTTTAGTAAGAGTATTGTATTACATGTGAAACAAATGTTACTAAATTGATAAGCAGACTAAATCCATGTGATAAATTGAGTCGTGTTCTGAGAAATCTGGGCATAATGCATGTGAGTAAAGTGTCGCCCCAGATCTAAGACTGTGCATACCGCACAGGCTAATCAGGGACAACACTTTCCACCTAATCTTGTTTTTCAGTAAGGAGGGACTTCCTTGAAACTAAAAATACCATAAAAGCGGAAAGTGTCGTCCCTGCGGACTGCACAGGCTAATCTGGGACGACACTTTGCGCACATGCATTGTGCCAAGTTTTCTCAGAACACGACTCAATTTTAGTTCCAGGTTAGCCTGTCCTGTCTGCTTATCTTAATCAAGGATGACACTTTCGGCTTTTATGGATTTTTTTCATCAAATTGATGTTTTCATGTTTCCGAGTCTATCATGGAAACATATTGTTTTTTCCATGTCTGTCTGTTGGTTTGTTTGCATCAAACTTTAACATTGGCCATAACTTTTGCAATATTGAATATAGCAACTTGATATTTAGCATACATGAGTATCTCATGGAGCTGCACATTTTGAGTGGTGACAGGTCAAGGTCATCCTTCAAGGTCAAAGGTCAAATATATGGGGGGACATAGTGTTTCACTAACACATCTTGTTTCAAAATGAAAATTTAGTATAGGTGGAAAGTGTTGTTCCAAATTAACCTGTGTAAACTTCACAGTCTGATCTATAACAATTATTTTACCCACATTCATGAAGTCAGGTTTTCCCTAGAGACCTTTACATTTATCAATTAAATGCATACCAAGTCATAAAATTGGCTTTTAGTCTTTGTAACCCCAATCTAATTGGTTATAATAGCGTATTGAAAAAAAGAAAGCTTGTTATTATGTTGATATTAGCATTATGTCATAAGCATGATTTGATGCATTTGTATGTTAGTATATAATTCTAATTGTTCTTGACTTTGTGTACCTGAACATAAAGTCATTCAAGAAAATGCCTACTAACAAAACGCCCTTGAAAAAACTACATTTGTGTATGTGAGATGTACATGGGGCTGATGTTAGTCAATTATATTGTATATTGATTATGTGACAAACATAGGAGCAGAAGGAGAAGCGAAGAACATGGGGTTACTCAAATAATACACTAGTTGTACTTTAAATACATTTGTCTTATGTATATTAGGAAGTCCCTTAAACATGTGCTATCTAAATGTTCATTATGGTGCACTTTTCTTCAATCTAATCCCAGTGTAAGATCAGCGTTTCAGCAGTTGTTTTTTTAACTATTAGGAAACTTGATAAAGAAGCTTAGCTTATAACTATTTATTTAAACTCTAATGCATCGAAAGCCAAAAGCTCATAAACGAAATAAAAAATATTTATATTTGGTGTTATGTTATTAAACAATTGGATAAGAACACAAATTTCTCTCCCGAGTTTCTTGAGATTAATTGTTTGCTTTATTTTTCAAAAATGCTTAATCCTTGGTAGGATAAGAGGATAAGTAAGTGGTATAAATGAGTCATTCTACGAAATCTGGGCTTAACACATGTTTGTAAAGTGTCGTTCCAGATTAGCCTCATTGCACAGTCCACAAAGGCTAATCAGGGACGACACTTAAGCTTTACCTTTATATTATTTACGTTTGAATTAAGTATCTTCTTTGCAATAAGCCAGTTATGGCGGAAAGTGTTGTCCCTGATTTGCCTTTGCAGACTGCACAGGCTGATCTGGGATGACACCTTATGCAAATGCCTTAATTTCCTTTTTCTTCGAGGGTGGTTTACATAGAGAAGATCTTTCCAATGTGTGGAAACCTTCAGATTGTTGAGCAGACACAGTATCAACCATGATATTATTAAGCTTGTTTAACCCATTTATGCCTAGTGGACTCTCGCATCCTTCTAAATTGGATCAATTTATTTCCAAAATTAGGGATGTCTAGTATATTTATTTCTATATTTAGAATATTTCTTAGAGAAATTCCTTTAAGCAAACAGGGCAGACCCTGATGAGACGCCGCATGATGATGCCATCATGTGGCGTCTCATCTGGGTCTACGCTGTTTGCCAAGGTCTTTTTTGCTAGACGCTAGGCATAAATGGGTTAATAGTTCTAGCAACTTAAATTATACTTTTAAAAGGGAAATCAAGTTGAAACAATATAGACCATTTTTAGTTAGTTATATGTTGTTTTTTGTGCAAACCATATCATACCGAACCAACACCCATTACCAGTGACAATTGGGTAACTGTACCTTTGATGAGAATGATGAATGATTCTGAGGAAAAAATGCAAGTTACACGTGACTAATAGCATTATTACCATTCCAACCTGTCTCTAACAGGGTTGTCTAATTAGGTTACACAGCAAACAGAGAAGCTCCCATTTATTAACAGAATGATAATAAGCCATTTCCACCAGAATGATAATTTGCCTATTTCTCCAAATTGGAGGTATTCTCCCCATTCCATTTCTGCCAAGTGATTACCCAATTTATCCTCCTGTTAGCTCATATCAAGCTATTGTTAATTGGCTTCGTGAGATAATAACTGTTCATTTCTCCATCTCTCCCATTCACAAGCTATCTATAGATCACAGCTATCTTATTTTCAGGAAACTGATTTAGATACAAGATGTTACTTCTCTGTATTGCTGTAAGTACTATATGGGAAGTTCGTACTTATACATAGTACGACCTAATTATTTTTTTGTTGTTGTTGGTTTTGGTATTCCTCCCTTAAAATAATTTGAAAATCCAAAAAGACATCAACAGTATGAATAATTTCACAAAACAAAAAGTAGAAAAAGATTTGCTCCGTGGACAGAGAACTTGCCCTTGATTGGTCCTTGTTGGCTCAGGTACTACTTAACTCTTTCAGTGCTGGAACCGAATTTTGAAGGCCTTTGCAAACAGGTTGGATCCAGATGAGATGCCACAGAACATGGCGTCTCATCAGGATCCAAACTGTTTGCTATTCTGATAGTATTCTTTGAAAAAAATATAAAAAAATGCTATTTTGAGAAATTCAGCAGACGACATTTTAGCAGACGACAAATTTCCCAGCATGCAAAGGGTTAAAAGTATTCTGGAATTTTATATTCAAGTTGATTGTTACCTAGCTTACAAAGGTCAGCTAAGATTTAAAGCTGGATTAGACAGCTATGCTGAAAAATACTTTGTGTGACTGAAAATATACTACAACATTTGATACAATAGACTATGCTGACTTGATTTATAGTCAAGCAGCATCACCAGCTGACTTGTGGGCAGAAACTATAAGACTATTAAGTAACAAATTGGTATTATCTATTAAACACATGTCAATGTATTTGTTTGAATTGTGGATAGTAAGATGTCAATTATAAACAATCTCAGCAAAGTTTAATTTTATGAAAAGTTTTGAGAGGTGGTTCTTTATGCATAACCGGTATTGTAGCTCAGGGTTGTCATTAGAATTCTTTGTCGCAGGCTTTTGAGTTATTTGAGGAGGCCAACTTGTGTGAGCACGGAAGATGCGAGTTGCTAGTCCGGATTTAAAAAAAAATAAATGTGCAAAATCATGGCTTCTGAGCGATTTTGGGCACATAATTTACATGATTTTGCTCAGTTATAAGAGAGGATATTTATGTGAATGGTAAAGAAAAAATAAAGTCCTCAGGTTACATCAACTCTGCAAATACCAGTGTAGAGCCCTTACCAAACCTTTTTCTATATAACGATTTGGGCATAGGTTCCCCTAGCCGAGACAATTTAGGATAAAATGTTCTGGCAAAATACCCCTTGCGGAGGCCTTTTCTCGAATAACAAATTTGGGCATAGGTTCTCCTAGCAGAAGCAATTTAAAACATACCTTTAGGTCCCTTACCGAGGCATTTTCTCAATAAAAATTTGGGCATAGGTCACCTGAGCCAAGGCAATTTAGGATCAAATGTTCTGGCAAAATACCCCTTGCGGAGGCCTTTTCTCGAATAAAAAATTTGGACATAGGTTCTCCTAGCAGAAGCAATTTAAAACATTTTTTGGCAGTTTAGCTATGCATATCTTCCAAAAAAATCGGGCATTTTTGCCCCAGCTGAGGCAATCTTAGGATTCAAATATTTTGCCGAGGAAGCTTCTTTGGGCCAATTGTTTCCAATACAAATTTGGGCATAGCTAAACATTGCAGTGCCAATTCAATATATTTAGCATTTTAGGGATTTACTAACGACTCGCCCCCTTAACGACTCGCCCCACTTTTATAACGACTCGCCCCACATGTATAACGACTCGCCCCACATAGATAACGACTCGCCCCATCATAACTTATATGGTAGGATTTTATTTATTTTCGATTTTATTGTGTTTTAAGTCAGTAAAAACTGGTGGGGTATTGTAAAAAAATATCTTAAGATTTGGCGAATTAGAAGTTTGATGAAATTTGTTAAAATGTTTCACTTTAACTTTCACCTTTTTCAGGAACTTTCAACAGAAACTGGAATACTGTATCGCATCCTGCATGATATGTTCAAGATTTCTACACCTTGAATTTTATCAACACTTGCAATTAATATTATGCGTTACCACAGTAACATAACTATGTTTTTGCGTATATAATATATAACGACTCGCCCCATCATTTTTATTGTTACATTTTTAGCATCTATGTTAAATGTAAACAGTACAGATGAATAGAAAGAGAAATATATAAGAAAAACTTTTTTTGTGTTGATGGTTTATTAGATAATTATGTACTTATATGCAAAAACAACAACAACTTATAAAAATAGAAAGACAGTAATACATCAGTAATCAATATAATTATATCTTAATATTATCAACATTGAATTTATGAAAATGATTTTATTCAAACATTTTATTCATAACAAATTTAAACACTATTTACACAAACAACAACAACAACAGCAACAACAACTATTTACACTGGTCCGTTCATGGCTGAACACAAGTCCAGCAGCTGACTAGTTGAGATGGAACGCTCGTTGTATCTTTTCCACACTCCCCAGAGCTTCCCCTGTACCTGAAGTGTCTGTTTATTCTGATGTCTCCTCAACTTCCCTCTCTCACTAACCGCACCTGTGTATTCAGCAGCTTCGCCTCTTCACACAACAGTTGAACCAACAAGTAAAAGGGGAGATTCCCTTTCTTCGCACGTCGTTTCAGGCGATGATGCCAGCCCTCGCGCTGCAAATACAGAGTGCAAAGTTGACACACGAAAATACTAAAACGCAAAAAAATAATTTATCTTTGATTGTACGTTTTAGAAGTACTTACCAGTGTTACCACATTTTATGTGATGCCACCGTGAACAGTTGTCACATGTCACCGCTCTGGAGTTTTGGTACACCCGTCGTAGACTAAAAACAAGGAGGCGCAGGCATGGTGTTAGTCGAATTATCAATTTAAAATTATGGTATACTATAATCATGTATACATCTTTAAATACTAAACTCCGCAGTGGCACGTATTACTCAATTAAAGTTATACCATTAAAGTAATTAAACAAATCGTGGAATTAATTGATTTATCACAAATGGTTTCTTGTTTATTTGAAACCATTGCAAATTTCCCGCGATAATTGTTCACACTTACAAATTAAACGAACCGCCATTTAATTAGCATTTAATGTTCATTTGAAACCATTGAAAACTTTCCGCGCTAATTGTTCACACCAAAATTAAAAAAGACCGCCATTTGATTAGCATTTTAAAGTAAAGTTTGTGTGAAAAGCACAAAAGGACTGATACGCATTTTTATAATATGAAAAAAGATTTTTAAAACGTGTGTTGTGTATTCAGATCAACAGGTAATAAATAGGTAGATTTAAGATTATAATGGTAATTTTAAAATTATAAATAAAAAAATATCAAATTTAAGATTATAATGGTAATTTTAAAATTATAAATAAAAAATTATCTTACAGATGAATCGTGTCCGTAAAATTTCTGCAAAAAATAAATTTCGGCAAAGACCTTTTTTCATTTTTCTTACCTTTCAATACCCGTATGTATGAAAATATCTTTATCACGAAGCAAGGTATTCACGCTTTCGCGATTATGACACGTGTATTGTTGATTGTCATCACCCGCCCGCGGTAATGTACCTGTCAATTATGTTGTTAATTCATCGGTCTCCTTTATAACGATAATCCCCAAATTCTTGAGTAATTTAACCTGGGAATCTTTTATTGTCGATATGATCTAGCCTTTGCTTCTTTTTATAAATATAAAGGAAAGTATGACATGAGGCAAATGTGCCGATATCCAATAGTCTTGCTTTATGATAATATTGTCACTGAACAAAGATGTAAAAAAAAACATCATAAAATAAAAATTATTACTTTTCAGAATATGCCTGCAATAGACGTATATAAGGTCAGGTATAAGGCAAAAAACCGCTGAACGATGGTTATCAAACAATGCCGAACCTTAAATTCATATTATGAATTGATTTCATTTATATTACCATATATAATATAACATTTTATTTTGATAGGGCAAGTCGTTATATATGTGGGGCGAGTCGTAATACATGTGGGGCGAGTCGTTATAAAATGTGGGGCGAGTCGTTAAGGGGGCGATTCGTTACATTACCCATTTTAGGCATTGTGCCTAGGATAAGGCCGACCTTAATCATGAACAATTAGGAGAGTTTGGGTTTCGAGAGTTTCATTTATCCTAATGTAAGACTCACCCTCCTGTAAAATGTGGTTACAAATGAATCCACTTACCGTTCGGAGGTTCAAAACTCCGCGGAAAAACCAAACATCGAAACCAAACATTAACGAAATTTGTCGAAAATCGAAAAACAAAACGAAATGTAACAGGAAAGTGCATTTATCCGGAGGTGCCGATAAATGATAAAAGTTAACAAAACTGCAACAAAATAACTTCAACGGCGAACAATCGTTCTTACTCGAAACACAAAAGAAAAAGTCGTCTATTTTTCGTTTTTGGACATGTTGACTTTGTCACAGTTTGTTACCTTGAATGAAAGTCGTACACTCCCGTTACCCGCTCTTCGATTTGACAATTATATCGATACGACCAATGAGGAAGCAGTTAACATATATCGGTTACGGTTGCTTACTTCCCTTTCAGACAGTAGTATAATATACTAGTAATAGAATACTAAATATCTCGTCATCGTCGTGAAAAGTTGAAGATTTGTTTTCATTTTTTCCCGAATTTGAGCCGGCCTAAATAACATTTGAGGAAGTCAAATTGGCCGCCAGCCGCCTCTTTATGACAACCCTGGTAGCTATATGGACTTTCGAGCTCAGATTTCAGAACATTATAGTTTCTAGAGTAAGACAACTTGATGATTCTATTTGTTCAGCAGTACTGTTGGTGCATCCATAACAGCTCGCTATGTGTGGACACAACTTTGAATTATAGATGAGTTGAAAAAGTGCCCCTTTACCATTTAGATACGTATTTTGACGCATTTGTAGTCCCATAGAAAGTTAAATTTAATTGAAGACCTTTCTTACTAGATTCAAGTTTCTTAAAGGCTACATTTCCAACCCTTAGTTAATGAACAGCAAACAGCATAAAACCTGAACAGACTGCGAGTTACTCGCAGGCTGTTCTGGTTTAATGCTGTTTGCAAAATCCATTTTCACTTTGCTTCTTATGGGGGAAACGGTTAACAGAAAACAAAAATTCTATTGAAGTGTCATCATTTTTGTATGAACACATATCAACAAATTTCTTACATGCTTCAATTCCAAGACTACTTCTGGTGACAAATTATTGTTCTTATCAACTACTTTTATAACAGAACTATATACATTTCTTTTCTTTTTTTAATTAAGCTTTTGGCTTTTGATGCAATAGGTTTTTAATTGATAGTTGTAAGCTGAGCATCCTTGTCAGCTTGAAGTTCTTCAAAAGTTTGAATTATGGTTCAGTAATAGAAAAACTTTGTAGAGAGATGAAGACCTTTTGAATGTAACTAATTTATCCTGCTTAATTTGATATTTTGATTTATCATTTTTCACCACAAGAAACTATCGGAAACGTGCTCTAATAGGACGATTGATAATGGGACTGAATAAGAATTCAGAAGGTGTGATATTTAAGAAATAGTAAACTCCACTTCGGTCCCAATGGCATTATAGTGACCAGCCAGGCAGCCACAAACCCTATATGGACCGAAGCCGTAGGCTGAGGTCCATATACAGTTTTTGGCTGTCTGGCTGGTCACTATAATGCCATTGGGACCGAAGTGGAGTTTACTATTTCTTATATTACACCGAAGAGTATCCCCTGTATCACTGTACAGTGTTAAACCGGCTTTCCGTAGTTTTATTTTTCATGCAACTGAATGCGCAAACGATGACGTAAATTGTGTGACGTAGTTTCTTTGACGAAACATTCCAGTTGGAGCTAAATGCTCTGGATGTTTAGGACATGTCGGACGTGCTATTTTGTTAACAGTTAGTTATTTGTTTAAGGCATCAAACTAATGCAAAACGTATTTTGGATTGTGTGTTTATCATACATTATGTAAACTTCGATAGGAATACAATAAAATAGTGTGATTTAAAATGAGTTTCGATAAAGGGATGGAAGAATAGAAAATGGAAGTGAATATTGTTTCGACTTTATTGTTTTAAACATTGTATTAATGTTAACGTTGGCATTGAGGTTAGCGTGTCGTTTATTCTAAATTAAGTTTTTTTTTGTACTCTTGTTAAAGCTGAAATAGTGTCAATGCTGTTCAATGACGCGTCAACACAGTGCACATATAGCGGTGTGTAACCCCGAAGGTCCATATACAAAAAAATAGTGACCGGTCCATATGCTCTAAGGTTTTTCGATCGCATTTTACAGACTGAAACCGGTCATATAGATATAGAAGGACCAATATCTCTGAGGTGTAATATTGACAAATATATCACCAGCAAGCGCACTAATGTATTCCGTATGACACAAAAGTGCATTTTAATGACATTGAGCACTGGTTATTTGAAACCCTTGGTGTCGATAACATGGTACGGCCATTAACAATAAACAGGTGACAAATTTCATAATGGTTGCTAAGATATTAAAATGTTACTGATTAAAAGGATGATATTAATGAATCGAGAGCTTACCGAAGAGGCATGTTGCTTTTGATGTAAAAATGTGGAAAATATGTAAATATTAAAAAAAAAATTATGGGGCCATAACAATAAGTGTCTGTTTGAGGCAAAAATTGCTCTAAAGCCTTTATGCGAGCTTGAAAGAGAAAGACTGAATCATTACAGGCCTGACCAGTAAGGTGTTAACCCTTTCAGTGCGGGAACCGAATTTTAAAGGCCTTTGCAAACAGTTTGGATCCAGATGAGACACCACAGTGTGTGGCGTCTCATCAGGATCCAAACTGTTTGCTATTATGATAGTATTCATTGAAAAAAATCGAAGAAAATGCTAATTTTAGAAATTCAGCAGACGACATTTTAGCAGACGACAAATTTCCCAGCATGCAAAGGGTTAAAGCTCTTGTGTGTTTCATTACGTTTTAAGATATCCAATTTGTCAATAAACAGCTAGGTTAAAAAATAACCTTTGAATTTTGTTTGATTGATAAAGAATGATTTATTTTTTTTGCTTACGAAGATCTGTTGAAAAGATTTATGTGATGTGAAATGTCCAATGGTTACGAAAAATTACCGATCGTCATTTTTCTGAAAAACAGCATGTCGCGGTTTACAAAAAACAAATGACTGCACCCAAATATTTTAATGTTACTGACTATAACGGGTTGATACATGTATGATTTTGCTTCTCATTTAGTAAAGTGACAATATCAAGGCTGACACACTTGAAATATGAAGGATATTCTGTCCTTTGGCCTATGTCTATCAATACAGTGTATATAAATACGATCGGCAACTTCCGAAACCAATCGGAAAATGTTGACAGGCACAAAATGTTTTTAAAATTCTTATTTCTGCAAATATTCTACCACATAATGACATTTCTTGTGTATACCAATAAATAAATGATTTTCAAGCAATAGCACGTTGATTTCAATCAGGAACACTGTCTATAACAGTGAAAACAAATATTCCAATCTTTTTGGTTCACAATTGTTGTGATGTAAATAGCTTGCATGCAGCATGAAATTGAATGTTCTGTCAGATAAGTGTTTCGACTTTCTGGAGTGGGTGATTTCAGACTGTTTAATCCAACTAGAAAAGAGCTCTTAAAAGTTAGTTAGACTCATGTAAAGTGAAGTAATAAAGAACCACTTTTTGTAAACAACCAAAATGTGACCTCCCTTGTTGGATCATGCTACATTTGGAAATGGAAGTGACATATACGAGTAATGCCAGTCCAAGGGAGATAACTCAAAACTAAATTTTTTAGCAAACTTCTCTGTTTGTCCAGGAATTATTACTTAATTTCACTTCATGGAATTGTAGAAGTTCTTAGTGTCTTTATTAAACTGAAATACATACTGAATATACTTTTAGACATGAACTAAAGTCATAAACATGATGTTTGAGGTAAATATATGGAATTTATGAAATACTCATTCAAAATAATTTGACCACATTAATACTGGTGATAAATAACAGGCTTGATAATGAATTGCTTAGAACAACTTACTTTTATCTGGAATTAATAAATAATTGTCTTAAACTTCAATGTTCAACACAAATTTTCAACACACAGTATCAAATAGGGATTTCTTCTCAATTGGGTAAGGACTGCAAAGACATGTCCAAATTTTCCTATGGTTTAAAGGAAGATGTCAAAAGCCAAAAGTGGTACTTGAAATGACAGGCAACACACATTTGACAGCAGACAATGACGGATCACAATATCCCATACCTAAGAACTTAAACCATAGTTAAGCACGCAATCTGTGATTCGGCTGCATGCCACTGAGGCTGTGGCTGTTATTGAAATATAGTTTATCTTACCTGCCAAGACTTGGCTGGTAATTCTTGACTTGACAACTATCCCAGTCGCAGTCACTTCCACCTCAACAAGTTGGAGGTAAGTACAGGTCCAGTTGCTGACTTGAGTTCAATTCCTGCTGCTCACTTGACAACTATTCCAGCCGCAGTCACTTCCACCAAGACATGATGGAGGTCCGTACATGTCTAGTGTCTTGATTTAGTTCTGTTACCACTACTCACTAGACTACTATTCCAACCAGTCAATGTCACCTAGACACTGGATCTTGTCAGTAGATTTCCAGGATCTGATTTAAGTTCAATTATTAATTCTGCTGCTCAACAGAAACTATAACAACTACACTCACTTCCACATGGATAGGTAAGTAGATGTCCTGTGTCTGGCTAGAATTCCATTTATTCTCAATACCAACAGAACATCTTTCACTGGCTGACCAATCTGTCTCCAGTACATCAACTGTGAATATACAAAAACAAAAATGAATGAGATAATGAATCTGATTTTTGTAAGTAAAATTATTTGTAAAGAAATCCATTTTGTTCACTACATACATGTACTAAGTAGACCACCTGTTAGAGCAAAAAGTGCACCTAAAAGATAAGCAGGTTTTTGCAAAAATTCATACCTGTATCTACATTGTATTTATATTCTTTATTAAATACCAAACACTACGTTGAAATCATGAATCATAGGATAAAAAATGTTCCAACTCTTATTGTGTTGAGTCTTGTTTTTTTTCAAATGTTTGTATAGTTCGATTAAATAAGATATGAACAAGAGCTGTCAGAGGACAGCGCGCTCCATTATTCGAGTGCTTGACAGTATAACGTAACCCATCATGGGGGAAATTGTTCATATTCAATAAGGTCAAGGTAATATAGTCATATTCTAAGTGGAAGAGGACCATAATTGAAACATATTCAGGGGACAAAAATTCCACTCGTCCGCTCATATTGACGAGTGAAATCTTGAAAGGACGAGTGAATTTCCCTAAAGCTCTCGTCCTACAGGACGAGTGAAAAAAAGCTGATGTTAAAAATGAATTTTCTGACCAGTAAGACTATTTTTCATTTAATAAAATCATTTTCTAAAAGCATATCTATTCCGAAAGTAGAATGCGAATGAACCGGAAATTGTAATTGTAAATTTTATACAGCAGGTGCGTGTTGTTATGCGAGACTTGTGTCCCGAGTAAATATTGGTTTTTTGGTGTAAGCTTTGCGCGTACATGTTGACAGGGAACCATGCGACTGCAGTCTGCAGTCACTGTTAGTATTGACTTTTAAAGAATTATTTAAGCGCGAAGTACGGTTTAAAACCAGATTTAAACCAGTCTGAATTTTGTTTGAAAAATGTCTGCCATACGAGCGTTCTTCAAAGGGGGCGGGGGCGATGTTCAAACGTCCGAAACGGAAAGCACGCGAGCATTAGAAAAATTTTTATTTTGTGTTCCTCATAAATAAAGTAACTTATTTCACTGCTTAGCAGTGATATACTTTAGGAAATTTTATAAGTCATATCAGCCCTTTGCAATCTTTATTTCACACATATTTGATGGACGAGTGCGTGTGTTTGCAGGACGAGTGAAAATTTTAATGCTCCTCCTGTCCATATTCAATAATTTATTAGACGATCTTTCAAAAATAAAAAAGGAAAAAATATTTTATTTTTTTTTTGGGGTGGGGGGGGGGGGGGGGGTGGGGGGGCGGAGGGTTGAGAGGGGGTATAATGTGGGGTGTGGTCATTTATTAGACAATCTTTCAAAAAAAAATCAGGGGGGGGAGGAGGGGGTGAAGGTGAGAGGGGGGGGTATAATGTGAGGTGTGGAAATTTATTAGATGATGTTTAAAACAACATAAAAAATAAAAAATTTGGGGGGGGTAGGTTGGGGGGGGAAGGGATTCTGGGTAGGGGCGTGGGATCTTGTTTGGGTGGAATCCATTGTGGTATTCAGGTAAGTGTTGTTTTGTCAAAGTTATAATAAAATGTGATCATAAATAAAGAACTTATGGTAATTTAAGCAAAATGTTCAATTATCTAAAAGTAAAAGGGGCCATAATTATGTCAAAATGCTTGAAACAGTAGTCTGCTCTTGTTTATAGGTTGTGGTTATGTTGGTAAACAAGTATGCAACATATAAAAGCAATATGTCAAAGGATATAGGAAATATTTGGGGTAGTACGCAAACTTTAATATAGTTTTATCAATAATATGCATTCTAAGTATAAAAGGGGCAATAATTATGACAAAATGCTTGATATAGTTGTCTGCTCTTGTTTATAGGTTGGGGTGATGTTGTTAAACAAGTATGCAAAATATGAAAGCAATATGTCAAGGGACAATGAAAATAAATGGGGTAGTACGAAAACTTTAACATTTGCTGCATATTCTAAGTGGAAAAGGGGCCATAATTTTGACAAAATGCTTGATAGAGTTGTCTGCTATTGTTAATAGGTTGGGGTCATGTTGGTAAACAAGTATGCAAAATATGAAAGCAATAAGTCAAGGGACAAAGAAAATATTTGGGGTAGTACGAAAACTTTCACATTTGCACACTAACGCAGACACTCACGCAGACGCTCACGCCGACGCCGGGGTGAGTAGGATAGCTCCACTATATATATTTTATATATTATAGTCGAGCTAAAAATTGGTTACCATTTGTTGAAGACATTACTAGGTTTTCTAGTTTTTGACCACAATTGACTTTAATTCACACATATACTGTAGCCTTTATAATGACAAGATGAAGTTTCAATAAGATTTATAATTTAATAATGATAAAACAGTACATTTGGATTTCATTTTGTATATAAATGATTATTTTGTTATGATTTACATAATAATGCAATAAAGTATCAATATCTTCACATCTTGAATCATGATGCAGTTAAATGTTATATTTTATTATGTTTGGGTTTTAAATTATGCATATTCTCTTATACATGGTGTTGATCTAATATGTTATTATTATAGTTTGTTCGCTTAACATTCTTGCAGTACTGTTTTGTTGTAAGATATAATAATAAATAAAAAATTTAAGAAATAGCTTCTCTTTTCTTTTTGTTATTATCCACCGCCATAGGTGGACGGATATAGTTTTAGCATTGTCCGTCCGGAACAATATCTCAGAATTGCTTGAACTGATTTCATGGAAACTTGATATAAGTGTATATATCATAATATAATGATGTGTGTAAAATGCTGTTGCAATTCATTTGCAAATAACAGAGTAATGGCCTTTTTTGCTTGAAAATAATCACACTATTGTGTCTGGAGAGTAATCTTGGAACTGCTTGTGCAGATTTCATTCAAACTTGGAATGAGTGTACATATTGATAAGAGGATGGTAAAGGTCAAATTGTCACTCAAACAATTGGTCAATAATGGAGTTATGGCCACTTTTTACATAAAAATACATGTTTATAATATTGGTATTTTAACTGCTTTTTGGATTTGATTGAACCTTTATTTAAGTGTATCATGTATGAATCTAAAGCAGTAGTTGTTTACAGAATTTGGCGTTGCAAGCATGTGGCGTGTGGTATCAATTTAACAAATGTGCTTGTTTGTTTATATTTTTATTAGGGATGGCAACGAATACCGATTTCGGTATTCCAATATTTGGTCATCCTTCTGAACGAATATTCGGATATTCGGTCAACATCTGTTGAAAAAAAGTCAACTTTGTTTACCGTACCATTACTCCATGAATTCTACTTTACAAAACAAAAATAAATTGTTCTTATTTACAGTATAACATTATTAGGGGCGAAGATTTCCGACCAGAGTTCCGACAAATTGGGGAACTGCGCAGCCTGACAGAACTGATGTACCCTTGCTTGCAGTTACTGCTACAGCAACAGAGAAGGTACAGCAGAATATACACCAAGGTCTGCTGTTGTCCGACGATGCGTTATCCGTCGGCGTATTACCCGACAGGTAAATGAGACAAAATACCACAATCCTCGTAGCAAATATTAAATGCTTAGCAGTAAGTTTTATATAATTACAATTAACAGCAAACGTCGTATAAATAAAACTGTATCCACTAATAAACGGTTTTATGAATCGCAATTGGTTCTAAGTTATGTAAAAACGCAATGCGGATAGGAATTGTGCCCTTTGGTTGACTCATTTTGCATAACGGGTCAGCCAATCGGAGGGAATTGTGCCAATAGGTTGCCCAATTTTGTGTAACGGGTCAGCCAATTGTGCGCTGTGATCTGAGTCATGTTCACTTGACAGTTAACATTTCCCGCGCCTAGCGTGCCCTTCTCGCGACTAAGAGAACGCTTTTAAAAGAAAGTTGCTTAAAAAAAACACTTCCATTTCACCTCCGGCATTTTTTTTCATGTCGCCTTCCAGGTGTGCTTTTAACTCATGCCTTTAACATTGTCATGCATTAATTAAGACTAATTAAGATTTTGTGTTCAAGTTAACGACATTTTGCAATACAAGTCCTAAGATTGGTTTTCTGTATATTCTTCGTCACTCCATCCTAATCCCCGGGTGGTAAAAGTCACTATGTTAGTGGAAAGGCAATTCCTAAAATTATCTGGGAACTATTTAAAGAAGCTACTTACGTTTTCTGATCGGGTGCGCATATTTATAATACAATCCATGCTTCTTAATTAACTAATAGTTTGATAATAATTGGTAGTAATCTTTGAAAAATAAATAACATACAATTTAATTAAACTCCCTGTGTACGTCAGATATTTGCGTTAGTAGTTAAATTAGTAAAAGTGTACCCAGATAATTAAATACAACGCTATAACTATTATAATTATGATACTATTTGTATGATAAAATCTTCAGACCGAATATTCGACTGGCGGTTAGAAATCGACTGATCACGCTGAGGAAGAGCTGGTGTGGTTGCTGCAACAGTTTCAGACAACACCCACACTGGTCAAGACTATAATATTCTGCAAGTGTGTAATTTTAATTCAATTCAATTCTGTTTTAATCAGAATGTTGGCTTGTTTGTTTAAAATTTATGTATGATGTACAATAGTGTGAAGATCTTTGTAATTGGGTAAACTACAATGTACTATGCTTTTCTATGTCTGTGTTCCTATTAAAAAAAATCTTATATTACATGTATGTCAAAAAGATCTTCCTTTTGCGATTTCAGGTCGTACAGGTGTGTAAATCAAGTGTGGTCATGGTTGGTTATTCAACTCGGTGACACGTCTTACGACGGGGAGCACCGTAGCTACAACCGCGTTGTTGAAATGTTTACATCTTCAACAACGGACGCCACGAAGGAGAGGATTTCTAAATGATTTCCGGGCCGGAAGAGTTAGCGTTGTTGTGGCAACAGTCGCCTTTGGGCCTGGAGTAAGTTACTTTCACAATGATTATAATTCACTTAGACATTTTTTCTCTATATAACTATTATTTACTTAGTTAATAAAGTTTCTCTTATTCCAATTTGCTCAATCACGTCCATACCATATAAATTAAACTTGTATATCGTATGAAGTTAAAACATGAGTATGTATTTTTATTTAAAAAAAAGGTAAATCTTGATACTCAACAATGACATTTATTTTCTGTGATGGTAGATCGACATTCCGGACGTGTGGCTCGTGGTCCACTGGGGCGCACCGCGCTCTATCCTGTCTTACTGGCAGAGCCGGTAGCGATGGAGATCCCGCTCTTGCTCTAGTTTTCGCGTACCCGCGGTCCATAGCGGATTGCCATGATGCTATGAATACCATGGTGAATGGGACGGAATGCGTCAGACGTACCGTTCTGAAGGAGCTAAGAACTAAAGACATGGATCCTATTCCTGCCCAAGGCGATGGTTGTCAAGATGACACATGTGAAGTGTGTGTTTGCCAGTTGTGTATTTGTTGTAACAGATGCTCACGAAGCTGTACATGTTTTGGAGCGTGTCCGGACAAACTATTATGAAGTTCTCTTTATGTTGATTGTTTTGTGATCATTATCATGGGTTTAGCATTATTTCGATTGATTTTTTCTAGTAAATGTATGTCTATAATTAACACTTACACTGAATAGTACTAGTAGTGCTTATTTCACTGTTTACTGGCAGGTAGTAACATTTGTGCATGACATTGCTGATATTTATAATTATAATTGCCAAAGTACTTTGTCATTGGGGATACACAGCGTTGGGACAAGAACCAATTAATATGGTAGCATATTTTTCATTTGACGTGTTAGACTTGTTTCAATGTTCAATGTAGATGTATTCATTTTAACATGCTATTTTCATTGATGAAGTAAAGTTTTCTAATGTTGATGTGATCGTTTTGTGACCATTATTATGGGTTAAATGTTATTTCGATTGATTTATTTTCTTAAGTTTGTGTTTATAATTTAGACTTTCACCAAAACGTCGGTGAATACGGACCCATAGCACCTAGCAGAGTTGATGTTCATCCGTTGTGCAAACAATTGGTGTAATGCGCTAGCCAACAGCGACATTTTAATTCGGGAAATTGCGAACTGATCCAATATGGTTGATAAAAAGAACGAAAGAAAGACGAAGTCAATAAAAAGCAATTATTGCTTGCTTAAATGGTACCATTCGCATGAGTTTGTGGTTTAG
This sequence comes from Dreissena polymorpha, assembly GCF_020536995.1. Taxonomy (NCBI): domain Eukaryota; kingdom Metazoa; phylum Mollusca; class Bivalvia; order Myida; family Dreissenidae; genus Dreissena; species Dreissena polymorpha. The sequence goes on along the minus strand of NC_068367.1, from coordinate 65,640,239 downwards.
GTTACAATATACTAAATACTCGTTTCATGTAGGGCTGTACTCTCTAAAAAAATATCATAGTTGACTCGAAGGCATGTTTTACTTCTTAAACTATTGTTCGGGTTTTATCTTTCGGAGATAATGGTAGGGCATAAATAGGTGTTCACCACCGAATCCCTGAAATATGATGAACTTGGAGACTTAAGTAAAGCCTTGCACTGAAAAAGGTTACATTCCACTAAGAAACGGCCGAAAAAAAGTTGCAAAAACAGTCGATTTTGATTAGCGTCAAGTTATTTTTTGGTTTGAACATGATATATCTTTTTTATTGCATAAATCGATTCCGCTTAGAATGGCCTTTAAGAAAAGGTATGGTTATGGGGGTCTCTATGTTCAAAATGTTGAATTTATTTTCGCTAAACGTTTTCGCTTTTACATTGAATTATAGGGAAACTATTTAGTATATTGTGACCTTTAGACAGGTAAACTTTGATAAGATCTTGCAGTTTCAGTGTTCCTTAACCCTTGCATTGTTGATAACATTTTGCACCCATGGCCAAGAGAGAGCGCATTGCAACTATCAGCAACCCATTGGGTTATAAAGCTGATAGTTGAATTATTGCAACTATATGGGTCTCTATGGCAGCATTGGCGTTTGATTTAGTGTAAAATAACCTCAAACATAAATTAAACGTATACGAAGCCGTCAGTCAATTGAACGCGTATTTGTGTACCGAATCAACCCACTAGTACGGGCAAAAGCCCGTGAAGCGGGCGTTGACCGTTCATACATATGGGAATTTAGACTTAAAATTACATGAGAATACCACATATGGATACGTCTCAAAAAAAATTGCCACGCGACATTTATTTTCGCGATGCTATTTATGGCCTTGAACAAATCAAAAACACTTTGACATATGCTAAATCACATGTAAATGCATACCTCAGGAAAAGTTATACAGGTTTTTTTTTCCACTTTTTGGGAAGATAGCCCATGGCTTTGGGATTGGGAATTTTATCGGCATTTTCATGAAATTGGGAAAATTAATTCATTAGCCATTTTTTCCAAACGAAAAGTCCACTTATTAGGGAAATACTAAATTTGATATAACACTTTATAATCATTAAAATTAAAAGAACAAAATCATAAAATACTTTGTTAGTTGTAATTGAATTAAAATTGAGATAAAATACGCATAAAACACTTCTTTACTTCTTTCTAAAAAATCTATAAAAAAAAATATTAAAAAAATATTATTATTATTATTTTTTTTTTTTTTTTTGGAAATTGGGAATTTTTTGCCACATTTTGGGAAAAAAGTATACTTTTTGGGATTGGGAACATAGTCGTATTTTGGCTATAAAATCGGGCCAAAAAAAACCCTGTTATATCAATGACATCATAATTGTGTAGCGAATCACACTAAATATTCTCGCATTATTTTTTCTTCGCAACCGTTCCAAAATTAAGTCATTACTCAATTATCTCCCCTGAATGCTCTTCTTCAGTGGGTATAAGCCAAAGACTGGTTCACTACATATAGTGACAGTCTTTACCAAACACAATTTAGGTGAACATAACCCGTCTTTAATATATTGTCGAATCTCAGATTTCTGTCGAATTTATTTGCTTTGATCTTTTCGATATCTTATTGTTATTATTATCCTGACAAATCACAAAGGCTTGTTAAAAAAATATTTGTTTTAAACATTATAGCTGGCATCTCTATTCTTCCAGTATTCTCGCGGTATTTCAATAACGACACCCTACTGTTTATTTGTCAGAATTTGTGACGCATTTTCCATTCGCTCTCAGAAAGAAGTTTTTACTTGTGATCATGAGCAATATTCTGGTAAGTTGTCGTTGTTATCCACCAGAAACACATTTATTTTCAAAATTTAAAGATATTCCGATCTAACTTTTTAGTCTTTTAGCTTTAATTTTTAACGTATTTACACCTCGTCTGCTCGCACTTTACCGATATCCCGAAAGGTTACATATCACTATAATTAGTTAAGGCCTCAAACCACAAAATCCGATACCATTGGATTTTCGTACAACAATCTTACGTAAAAAATCTGCCAGATTCAAATCAACAAAAAACAAGACACTTATAAATTGTCTGCGTTATTGATCAAATTTTAAGATATTTGTTGGTTTTCCTTTTTTTAGAAGCTGTTCTGCGAAGGCAAGAGCTGGGCTTCACACAAGCCTATCTATCCAGCAAAACTGACAGTTTTGGTTTACAGAAATCAACAAAGGAGGGATTCCTGAACTATCATAATTTCCAAGCTATACACATCTGTTATTATCTGTGGTGATTTTTATTGGTTCTGTTGGTTTACTTGGATGGAACATGTGTGAACTTTTATAGAACTTTGAAAAGTCTATATATGTCTATCTATAAACAAAAATCATCTATGGTATAATAAGATCAGATGTGCAAACAATGTCAAAGGGTTGTTAAATTAACAATTTGAAGGCAATTATGCTGAAAAAATATGAAAGTTCCCATGCAAATTTTGTCTGTATATCGACAAGTGTCTGCCGATAGTTGTCAAACTAGTAATACAAAACTTACCACAAGTATGTAAAAGCACTTAGTACCTGTGATCATTTTTAGTAAGATAGTGTAATTCTAAACAGTAGCAAATAGCTTGTTTAGTAAATGCATAATGCAATTAATATGGTTTCCATTCTATTGTGTAATTAATAAATTGGTTGTTACTTGTCAATCCATGATAAATGTTTTAAGGCTAATACAAAACCAGCAATGTTAATTTTGTAAAAGGTAATACAATGACACCACTTTGTAATTTCATATACGTTAATATTCTTGAAATGTAGGTTGATGACAGTGTTTTAGTTTTACTTATTTTGTAACTATTATTTTATGTGCAAATAAATGATGTGAAGTGTTTGGTATCTCCACACAATACCACATACCTTTTTATATATGTACTGTGCTATGTGTTATTTGAATGTTTAAATAAAAAAATATGGATATGCATTCTAATATTTGCATTCAAATTGTGACTATAGACAGAGCTCCAGATAAGGGCCGTACAGCCGTAAATACGTCGAAAGTCTACAAGAAGTACTAGGTAGAACAAGAAATGTACTTCGACGTACAATTTTCACCGACCCTTGAGTGTTAGCCAATCAGAAGACACCTTACGTCTGTTGCTTTTAGAGATATTTGACATTGAACATTATTATTATTATTATTATTTATACTGAATTATGCGACTATCGACCGCTTACTCATAGATATTGTGCGTATTTATTAAACATTATTATTATTATAATTAATACCAAATTATGCGACTATCGACCGCTAACTCATAGATATTGTGCGTATTTATTGACCTGGCGTGGCGGAATTAACCTCTGACTTATGCAAGTTATGGTTATCACAAAATACGACCAACGGGGAGGTTATAATACATTATTTATCCCGTTAATGCTTTGTAACTGTTTGGTTACCGTTGGGAATTTCCTACACAGTAATGCGCTGGACGGTCGTGATACTCCGCCCCGCATGATCAATAAATACTCACAATATGCTGAATAATTTTAATTTTAAAAAGGTAACAATTGTATCTTCTTCAAATTTGTATATAATCTATTTCAATGCATTAAATACTTAAAACTTCTATTTGTTGTTTTTTTGCCATTCTGATATTTTTATTCATTTTTTCCTCAATTAAAAAAGAGATTTTAAACATTTATTATGAATAAATCTGAAGGAAAAGCGGCTCAAGAGACTAGTGTTTTGATTGGCTGTTCAGAAAATGTGTACGTAGAAGTACAAACATGTATGTCGAAGTACAAATTGTACTTTGACGTACAAATATATACTTTGAAGTGTATTTTATATTTATGTCGACGTACAATTATTGTACTTTGCCGTACATTTCTCTTTTTAACTTGTAGGTCTTCTTGACTCAACCCAAATGGTACGCCATAGTATGTCTTTAGGGTTATCTAAAGAATGCTCCCACTAAAGGGTTCAATACAGACACCTCCCAGTGACTAAGCCAGTTAGCAGACACCCCATCCACTAAACCACAGACACCGAACCAGCTATAAATTCTGTGGCTAGAAAAAAAAAATAATAAGATGCTAGATCTTTAAGCTTGGAACATGTATCACGTTTTAAGATTGATTTTTTTGGATGCATTACTAAATTATTGCAACAATTATAATATTTTGAACACAATCATGTCCATGTATTTATTAAAAATACATGGTTATCAAAAAAAACTTTAAAAGCTTTTGCCCGTAAATTAGGTAGCACCTATAATCATATTATGAATTTGATGTCGTTAAAGCTTCCGACATGAATTCATGTCGGAACGATGCTATTGCAAAAAAACGTTAAACGATATGAGGTCAATGTAAATCGACCTCATATTTATAGGAGTAATTTTTAATACGGACAAAAGCCCGCAAAGCGGGCGTTGACCGTTTATTTGTATCACTTTTCTGAAATACAAAGAGACATTACCTTATAGGGATACGAGTCAAATAGTTTCTGCCGTCACCTATTTTCGCGATGGAAAATCATAGAGCGCTGGAGCACATAGGCACTTCGACAAACGCTATATGACACGTAGATGCATTCCTCGTGAAATAATACGGCATGGCAGTAATTATTAAGAAGCGAATCGTACTCTATGTTATTGTATTATGACTTTCTACGATCAAAATACGTCTGTTTGCCTCCCTGTGTGACACTTCCTGTTTCCCATAATGCATTGCAAATTGAAAATTGCTCTAGATGTTGTTAACAAAATCTTAAAAAAGATAACCCGTCTAAATTATTTGCGTACTTCCGGTTTACAAAACCGAATAAGATTAGTTTCGAATTAACTTCTTCAATTAAAAACCAATATTCTATAGTTAATATTATCCCTTTACATAAATAAACAATTGTTTAAAAGTTTAATTTGTTCACAACATGAATGGCCGCGTTTCTTTCGTCGACAACTATACATGTCTGTGTGACGTCACTGCTTTCGTCGATACGTCATTAAGAAGTAAAAATTGAAACTGACATACTCTGGTGGATGTTTACATTGTTGAAATTTAATAAATAAATGGAATGCACTCGATTGGTAAGTCATTATTCAATTAAAATATTGCGTTTGGTTACATGTCATAAACATCAATCTATATACATGTTATATTGCTAAAGATTACCTTTGATAACATGGGAACTGTTTTCGGCACATACAAAAATTCGCCGATTTTAAATTTAAGGTCATTATTATTCAGTCAAACTAATGGAACATAAAAGTTATCATTTTATTAAGTTTTGGAGTTATTTCTTGAGTATATTCTACGTGATTATTCTTAAGACCCTTTCTTTTGTGATGTATTAAGTTACGTTGTGATTGTGAACAATATTGCATCTCCGACTCATACTCGATCATTTTCGTACCAAACTGTTTCAAACTTTAAAAAATCAAACTGTGCTTACATACACATTGGAAATAGACTAATTCATATAGATTCTTTTTGATTTTCTTTTAGAAGCTGCATTGTCAAATGCTGGACTTCACACATTCCATGCAGCATTCTGCTGAGCAAAACTGATTGCATGCTTTGTACTCAACAACGAAGCAATTCTGGACCTACAGCGTTTTTTTTCCTTCTTCAACTAGTACCGGGGAACGGTACCTTTCCCAAAGCCTACCGGAGGCTTCCCAATTTTAGCACCGGACCTTTCCCAATCTCGATATCTACCGTTCCGAACGATTTTAGGTGCCGTTCCCAATAGCCAGTGCCTTTTATTTTCGCTGGAAATATCTTTTGATATTGTCGAGCCTTTCATTTTCGGCCATTTATTTTCGTAGGACATTGTTGCGTAGACAGTAAACAAAACTTTTCAAATGGGGCGCAACTCTAACCGCTGTGTAAAATGTGAATGGATTACATAACTGCGACGAGTGATCGATATTTCCCGTGAAAGAATTCCATCGCTAAGACCAGTCTTCCTTACATCGATAAACTTTCTCAACACTAATTTCGTTGACATTAAAAAAAAACGTAACCGTATTGAGTTAAATGCGCATATTACTTTTATGTATAGTTTTTTAAGTGTCAAATCCGGACAGTAACTATTCGGATACGAATATAAACAAATAAAAGTTTAACATAAAATTAAAAATAATGAGACATGGGTGTAAAATCCTATAGTTATTTACAACATATACATAAGCATTTAATGGCAGATGATCTTAATATCTTATTTGATGATTTGAAAAAAAATCAAAACAAAATATAAGACTTACCTTTGAAAATTATTGTTAGAGCATTCCACTCTTAAAACTCATTTTGGTTACGTGTGACTATTCTCACAGTCTATTGTTAAAAGATGTCAAACCAGTACAAGATCCATTGTTGTTGTTTTTCTTTAGTTTTTAAGTTTTTAATTTAACTCACATGAAACATTGCAGGGCTTGTAAGACTTTTAAGGGCTAAAACAAAATTATTAATATTAATTTTTATGCAACCTCAGTGCTTATGCCTATCACTGGAAGATATTTTTCCAATTGACGGGCACATTCTAACTGAAGTGGCAATAACACAATTTTCACATGACATGATACGATAGTCAAAATATCATAACCGTACTGTAGTTTTTCTGTCAAAACCTAGAGTTTAAAATGCTTTGTGATGCAGAATATAGCCCCTAATGATAGATTACATGCATTTTAAAGGTTCCCAATTCATCAATTTTGCGACTCGAATTTTTCCCAATTCATTGATTTCGCGACTCATTTTTTTCCCAATTTGAAAGTTTTACGACTCGAAAAATTCCCAATTGTAGGGGTACAGGTACCTTTCCCCTTTGGGGAAAAAAAACGCTGACCTATAAAGCTTGACCGGGACTGAAACATTAGCAATTGTGACTCTGTAATGTTCAACCTTAGTGGACTGTAAAGAAACTGCAATTATTGTGAAGAGACTCTGTATGTCTGTAAGCAAAAAGAATATACAGCATAACAAATATCAGGTGTGAAAACAATGTGAAAAAATAGTGAAATTAACAATTTGCAATCAGGCATGTCAAATGAATTGTTGATATTAACAGGGGGTTTTTTTACTAAGAAAGTGACGCCGATATTCGGCGTCTTCCCCTACCAGAATTTTTCCCCTCAAAATACAATTTCCCCACCAAAAATATCATTTTTCACCAAAATATAATATTTTCTCTTAAAGAAATGTTTATTTTTCCTTTGGACATTCGACAATTATCCAATTTGCACCATGTACAACGATCTTTCTCTCTCTCTCCAGACGAACACAAAAAATCTGGGAATCCCAGTTATTCTAAATATAGCTCTTAAATTATGTCATGTAAACTGGGCAACTAATTGTAATAATCATGTGACTATTTTACTGGATACCGGTCTTGCGCGAGAAGGGTGTTTCGTCAATTAATTACCGGAAACCAGTCGAATTTTCATCCGGGCTATGTGCAAGCCAAGATATAAACGTGAAAACAGAAAAAAATGTCACACATTTGGCGTTCTTACACAAACAAAATAAAACAATCGGACTCGGAAGATACTGAACGCATCGAGGCATTTTTTAAGAAAGAGTCATCGAAAACCGTTATAACCCAGCAGGATTCTGAGGTAATCAACATCGAACATTGTGAAAGTGAAAGTAGACAATCGGCAGTTGCCGCTCCTTTCCCTTCCAATACTGTAGCAGATCAAGATCGTCAACCCATTCATCATGAATTTGAAATCACAAAATTGACATCGTCTCGGGCCCCAGTACAGAAATATAGTTGAAAACATTTCCCATAATTAGATCTACACCTGCAACTTAATTAAGGACTTTGACTTTAATACGTGTTAAATGTGTTTAAGAAAAAAAAGGACAGAGACAAGCCTCTTTTGATGAGTTATAGACATTGAAATGAACAGTTTTTATTTTTTCCCCTAATATGTCTCTTTCGCACTCTTTTTTCCCCTTTCACCCAGCGTCCAGCGTCTTCCCCTTTCTCTAAAAAAAACCCCTGATTAAAAATGATAGTTCCCAGGCAGCTCTAGATGTTTGTTTCTGTATTTCTGTTACTAGAATTTATTCGTTAAATGTATGCATCAATTAAAAAGCACACTCTGTTTAGAGACCATTGTGTTGTCTCATTGTGTGATGATGACTTAGAGTAATACATTGTACATTAAACAATATCTACTAAGTTGTTTTTAAGTATCGGATTTTTTGTTTATTATATAATTACAAGGTGTACAAGTCATGCCCAAAACTGCTGAGACGGTTGTGGAAACTATTGAAGGTGGTCTGGCGTAAAGGAGATGTACCTGTGGAGTGGCAGCGAGCAGAAGGCATCTTCGTCCCAAAGGAGGAGGTTTCCAAGGATATTGGACAGTTCCGGACAATATCATTGTTGAATGTGGAGGGCAAGATCTTCATGTCAGTGGTTGCCAGGCGTCTTACAACATTCATGACCAGTAATGGGTACATTGACACATCAGCACAGAAGGGAGGTGTTCCAGGATTCTCTGGCTGCATTGAACACACATGCGCTATTAGCCAGTTAATCAGGGAAGCTAAGATCAACAAGACAGATCTCACAGTTGTATGGCTGGATCTAGCAAATGCGTATGGCACGGTACCCCACCAGGTAATAGAGTTTGCTCTGAAACACCACCATGTACCAGAACATATTCAGAGCATTGTCAGAAGCTACTACAGAAACATCAACATGCGCTTCACAACAAAGAACTTTACAACATCCTGGATACAGTTTCAGGAGGGGATTGTAACCGGCTGCACAGTGTCAGTAGTACTGTTTATCCCCGCTATGAATCTCATCATCAAAGACGGAGACAGGGAGTCAAGGGGACCGAAGACCCAGACAGATATCAGACTTCCACCACAGAGGGGATTTATGGATGATCTGACTATCACAACAGAGTCCCACATACAAGCTCGATGGATCCTATCAGCCCTTGAAGATGTTGTGTCATGGGCTAGAATGGCCTTCAAACCAAGGAAGTCAAGATTTCTTATCTTGAGAAGAGGTAAAGTCTGGCAGAAGACAACACTCAGGGTACAGGGCGAGGATATCCCATCACTTATTGACAACCCCGTCAAGTGCTTGGGTAAATGGTTTGACACCACACTAGGTGATAGCAGAAATAACACAGAGCGCATCAGGCAGCAACTGAGGAATGGGCTTGCAAAGATAGAGGGAACAGGCCTACCAGGGAAGTTCAAGGCATGGCTTTTCCAGCATGGCCTCCTGCCCCGTCTTCTGTGGCCACTAATGTTGTATGAGATCCCAACATCGACGGTTGATAGCTTGGAAAGCATGATAAACAAGAGCCTGAGACGATGGTTCGGACTTCCATCATGTATGACAAGTATTGGACTCTACAACACAGGGTCTTCCCCAGGCCATTTAAGCGCCCCTTGCCGGGGCGTTTGAATTTCGAAATCAGAGTCCCCGGGGCGCTTGAAATTTTCCGATCAGTGTATTCTTCAGTAAAAGAAAGTGGAGATTGTCCAAAAAAATCAAGGTTTCCCTATCAGTGTATCAATATTCCCTGTTTTAAAAGAGCACTCGGTACCTACTTTCACAAGTAATCGCCATAAACACCACATGGGGTAATGGATAATCCACTGATAAGAGAATAGCATGACGCGCCTATCGATTATTCTAGCCACATTACACGGTCATTTAAATGATGACAAGGATGTATCTGGTAACTTTCCAGTCGTCAAACTGTGAAGCTCATCGTCCAATCGGTTACGCGAATGCTTATGAGGGCGGGGTTAACTATCGACCATTATTTTTGATTGACGTCGGGCATGAAGTAAGAGTTTATCGCAGCTTGATTAGCAAGAAGTTGTACCATTTGAGTAATATAAAACCGGTAACTAGTACAGTACAGAACATTAAAGACGGTTTCGGGCATCATCATCACACCTTTTTACTGTAAACAAGTGTTACCTATGACTCATAATTAATACGTGAAATTAATTGCAAGTGGTAAACAAGTAATTATTATAGCCGTTACAATTATGTGATAACAATTTATTTAATTCCAGTACATGTATATTTCAACATGTCCATTTATAGAACTGATTCACCTCGTTTTTCTGACATTTATTGGACACGTAATGCGCTTTAACAAATTTTCGTTGAATTAATTACGCACACTTGTAAATGTTTCGTCCGATAATCGATAGTTAGAAGACTGATGATGGCAACCGGCCGTGATCCTCGTGGACAACGTGAATTTCATGCATAATTCCGTCAAAACATTTATTTGACTCGTAAAGTGTGTAAACAAATTATCGTTGAATTTATCACGCAACGGTTAATATTTGTTGAAATCTCAAATGGGAATAATTAAATTTGTAATCCGAAACCCATTACCGTAAGTCGATGTTAACGCGTTTTTAATCCGAAACACTTCCGAATGTAAATGTTACCGCAACGTTAAATATTTTTGCTTCAAATTAGCAGTGCAAATTTATTTTGTGTCGAATCTTTTTCTCAATTAAAAAGAGCACGAAAATTATGCAGCATGTACAACGTCGCGTCTATTGCATACACATGGCGTGTATTGAGCGTTTTAACAAGCACACAACAGGTCAGGGGATTGACGCATATTCAGAGGCAATATTTCATGAAATCTATTAAAAGTCACTTAAAAAATGGCAAGGTTTGTGTTAAAGAAATAACTGAAAGCTTTTATCGTAAATATTTACCAGAAAGAGATTGATAAAAACGGAATAAACGGGATTATCGGGTAATAAATAGAAACTTGAAAAATAGTAAGTATACAGTAATAGAGTCGGGTTGAAACGGATGTATTGGGGAATCGTTCGAGTCGGCATTTTACTATCTGTGCGGAAAAGTTTTAAAACAATAAAACAATATAAAAAAATACATTTTTAAATGACTGGGGGATTTTTTTTTAAGAGTCATGGCGCACCAAATGACGTCTTTTGACGCTGTTTTTCTTTGAGTTATAACGCACCACAGAACGTGAATTGACACGTTAAATTTAAAAAAAATCCACGTCGGGAGGGGACATCCCTCCCGAACCCACCCCCGGGGCGCCTGAACAAATTCCTGGGGAAGGCACTGCAACAGAACCGGAATGTTGCAGCTCCCTCTTTCATCAATTGTAGAGGAGTACAAAGTTAGTAAGGCAAGGCTAGTGTTGACCCTACGAGACTCTAGTGACATGAGCATTAGAAATGCAGGGATAGAGGTCAGAACTGGAAGAAGATGGTCAGCATCGAATGCAGTTGAGCAGGCAGAGAGTCGACTGAGACATCAAGACATAGTGGGAACAAGTTGTCAAGGTAGACAGGGACTCGGCTTGAACACTAGACAACCGTGGAGTTCAGCCACAACAGTCCAAAGAAGAGAACTTGTTCAGAGCGAAATCCGAAAGGAAGAAGAAGAGATAAGAAAGGTGAAAGCAGTCCAGATGGGGAGCCAGGGAAGCTGGACAAAGTGGCAGACAACAGGGAGGAAACTGTCATGGACAGATATCTGGAAGTACCAGTTTTTTCAACTGCAGTTCCTGATCCGGGCAGTTTATGATGTCTTGCCAACACCGGCGAATCTCCAGAGATGGGGGCTGATAGAAACAGCAGAATGCACCCTATGTGGAGGAAGAGCTACCCTGGACCACATCTTGTCCTCGTGTAAGGAAGCACTTGCCCAGGGGAGATACCGCTGGAGACATGACCAGGTACTCCGAGAGGTAGCGGATACACTTGAGAGACACAAGAAGAAGGCACGAGTACATGCAGGGGCAAAGCACATCAACTTTGTACCAGCAGGGACAGTAATGAAGGGTACAAAGGGAGGACATCCGAGTATCCTAGACGGCACAAATGACTGGGAACTACGGGCAGATCTTATGAAACAGCTGCAGTTTCCAGACATTGTCCACACTACCCTACGCCCAGACATTGTGATGGTCTCCGGAAAGACAAAGAAGATCATCCTGGTAGAGCTGACTGTCCCGTGGGAAGAAAGATGTACTCAGGCACATGAGAGAAAGAAGGCCAAGTACGAAGATCTCGTCCAGGAATGTAGAGAGGCCGGGTGGAGAGCATGGAACTACCCGATTGAAGTGGGATGCAGAGGGTTTCCTGCACCATCGCTGGGAAAGATGTTCCAGGATATGGGAATAGAGGGACAGGCGAGAAAGCTGGCCATTAAGAAGGTATCACAGGCAGCAGAAAGAAGCTCCAGCTGGCTGTGGCTAAGGAGGAACGCCAGTAGCTGGAAGTCATCCACTAATGGGTAGTGTCTGATCAACACTGCCGCCCGCCACTTAGAGCTTGTCCTAGGTTTAAAAGGGCGAAACAAGCAATGACAAGTGGTACCTAGCTGATGACATTAGTGGAAAGCAGTTTATCTGTATTTTACAACAAGCTTGAATTTCATCGCAAATATAATAAGCGCCTTAGCAACACTGAGAATAGCACGCACACGAATAATGCCGACGTTCTCCAAATTGAGGTATAGTCCAGTGTCCGACAAATCCATTGCCCGGAGCCCGGGGGCTACCGAAATTTTTCATTGGGCTACTGAAATTTTCCAACTGACGCCCGCCGGGCTACTATAAATCTATAAGAGCGGTAGCCCGGTTTATTGACAGACATACGTAGAATAAACACGCTGACCATGTGTTTGTACACTGTGTATTGCTTATAATCCGATAACAATGTGCAATCAATTATCTAATCAGTCACCGATCACTTGGGGTAATGTCTTAAACAGTAACAGTGTATTTTAATCATCCAATCAGAATCAACATTGTCGTCTGCTAATTATATAATGAGAGCCGGTTGGATAGTTGGCGCACATGATGCAACATCATTTCGCAGTTTGGAATTCTTTGTTAACCACAACAATGAGTAATAGCGACAACGTTTTTGATGTCGTTAAATATCCAAGGACGCCAAACATTAAATAAATCAAAACAATAGCGGATTCTTCAAAACGGTAACGAAACCGAAAATGAATATTAATGACTACTTTGTGAACGCGGTTAACACCTGCTAATTAGTTTGCATTGTCAATTAATAATTGGATTAATCGCCTGTTAATCAATAATCCCATATATGCCCGATTTATATTTTTAAAACCAAATTATGGGTGGGTAATATAGACGATAAGAGTCATAAACATAAACGTTTGAAATTTTCTAAAGTGTCAAATGAATTTCAGCATATGGTTCTATTTAAAGATATGATGAAATAAGCTCCCAATCAGGACCGTTGTATTGCAACATGTGTAAATAACCTGCCACGGTTTGCACGCGTTGTGTACAGCTATTTTAGGTTACAAAATTCTACATGTAAGAAATGAATTTCTTTGTCCTGATAAAAAGCGCGCGAAAATTAGCGTGGGTGTATTTATTTGTAAATAAAAATTTCGTAGCGGATACAACATTGAGATCATTTAATTTCCATTAAAAGTTTCGTTGTGAATTTCAACTAAAGTACCGGGGTATCTGGCGCATTATTTGGCATTGACATTTTCTCTTAATAAAATATCATGTAAACACGCTGTATCGTTACCGTTACGCTGTATCAGTTCCTTCGATATTGAAACAATTATTGTATTGTAAACTGACTGCACACAAGTGTCGTACCATACTGATGCAATACGTAAATTCGGACAGTACTTAAAGTCCGACACAAGTAAATAAATGATTTAATACTCTTGATTTCTTGAAACTCGGTATTTGTTGTTTAAAAGAGCAATTGCATTGATTAATACCATACGAGTCAATCGTATTGATCATCTTAACGCTTTATTTACGTTTACGACTTAACGTGCTGTCCGAATTTAAGTTCACATACATGAGCACATACATGTAATTAGTAATATCTACATGTAGTATATGATTTTCTTTGGTACATTTACATTTAAGTACGCGGTGCCTGTACTGTAACATTAATTTACGATATTGACTGTGTACATCAGACTACTTGCTGTTTTATGTATATGTATGTATACATATTATGTATATGTAAATGAAGAAATAAAACAAAGATGAAAACATGCCTCTTATCATTTTGTAGGAAAATTTTATGGGCTACCAAATATTTTTATTGGTAGCCCAGTGGGCTACCGGAAAAATAAGAAATTTGTCGGACACTGTATAGTATAAAACCCGTACGAGACCGGATCGGACTACGCTTTGTAAAAAAGCGAAATTGCTGATGTCATAAGTGGTTTTTTTTCCAGTTGGGAATTGTTTGGCAATTTTTGGGAAAAAAGTATACTTTTTGCGATCAGGAATAATAGCCGAATTTCGGCTGTAAAATCGGGCCCCAAAAAACCCTGCGGAGGCAATTTTACCCCGCTGATAAGATAACAGCATTAACACCTTCAATCAGTTGTGGTGTAAGTAAAACTCCACTGATAGTTTATCTGTGCATTCTGTTGATATTTCTACCATGAAATAAATGAAACACTAGTTAAATGCCCGGTCTTGTATATTTCTTTATAAATTTTAATGGTAATCATACCTGGTTTTTAGTGTTTTTTTTATCATTGTTCACATTTATTATTATAATCATAATCTTGAATTATGTAACTTTACTACCTTCTTTGCATATGTTTATGTTACAAGAGGTGGCCTCCACGTGGCAAGAGCTGGGCAACATTTCATTATGTTGGAAAACCACCTCATATATCGAGAAAGAAATTGGGTGCTTTTAGGTTGTTCTGTGCTTACGTGGGAGTGCTTTTCGGTGACCTAAAAATACTATTGTGCTTTATATTTAAATGTAAATCAATATTTAATGAAGTCATTATTGACAAAATACATACATCTTTGCAATCCATTAAAAACGGCCCTTATAGCTTATTTTCATTTATATATAGAGAAATTGAATGTTTTTTGGCGTTTTTCGGTGCTTTTTGGTGATTGTAATGACCCAATATAATCGCCCCGGGCGCATGAGCTAACACTTATTGTTTTCCGCTAACAGGTCTAATGAAGTTTCTGGAGAAAGAGTAATTGAACTAAAACGTTATTACAGAAACCATAAGTTGAGTTAATAAATCTCAGCAGGGGGTCAATGAAATATACAACCTGTAAACTGAAGTTTTGTACATGTAGATAAGGCTCTGCAATCGGGATCGAAATAACCATGGGGCGAATCACCACATTGTCATATTGTAGTAAAATGTAATGATTTATAACTAAATACAAGGACAACAAATAATATAAGCTTATGTTAAAAAGTGCCTACCTCAGTTTATATCGTGTTGGTTACAGAAAGGACATTTTTGTAAGTTAGACGAAATTTTCCCTCGTTGTGATGTCACGCTCTTAAGACTTAAGTATCAATATTTTTATGTTGTCGTGAAAGTAGCAGTTTTTATCAATTCGTGCCCCCACATTTCGTTCCAATATCATTGAGGTAATTTTCTTTTTATATAAGTTGCTCAATAACAGCGTAATTGCAACGCCCTTGCAAATAATAGTGAAATGATTAGAAAACATTTTCAAAAAACAATATAATTTGCCTAATAAGTACTGAAATGTACACAATAATTGTCACGTCTTCTCCTTTTACAACCATATTTTTTACTGCTACCATAGGCATATAAATAATCTTCTAGGACTTCTATCACTATCGTACTTTCAAACGTAGGTATTAAGAGTGGAACTATAACTTTTCAAATGTTCTTCAAATCATTATGGAAAATTTAGCTCGACGTGTTACTTTTTTCTAAACATTATATTACTATAGAAGCATACAATCAGAGTAAAATACTACATTCTTAACATTAATGCTCCATAACCACGTTCTATGCGCTTTACGTCGATATATGGCTTGTTAAAAGAAATTAGGAGAAAACAGTTTATACCACGACTCCACCTGACCCTTTGTTATGCCTACTCTAAAATTGTTTGTGCTATTTCAATTTAAGTTTTCGAACAAGAGGGCGACTTTCGATCATATTTACTAAGCGTTCACAAATATAGAGAGAAATATGGAAAACATATTTTTACGATTTCTGTTTTTTTACATATTTTATTTAATCAGGAAATACATCGCGTATTCTATTCTTATTGTCGATTACTCAAAGATCTGGCATACGCAGGACACCATCATACAACAATCTATTGTTGCCATAATTGGAGTAGAAAGCGTTGCACCATCGTTATGTGGACTTTGGCCCCGTGCATCCGTCGTGAGCTGTGGTCTATTTTTCGTATTGTTCTTGTCGTATGAGACAAACCAGCCAATGCTTTAGCGCGTCTCCCGTCCTTGGTTTTCCGATCTGATTGACCTATTGGCCCAGAGCAGAGGTGGGTGATACAAGTCTGACCACTACTCTCCAACTTGTCAAGCTTGGGAAGCCCACTCAGAAGTTTAGACTCCCGCTGGTATAGCTCTAGAGGCACTCAAATCACCACACCACAATAAGGAATCAGCCATATGCGTATAGACTCGCGTATAATAAAACCAGTTTACGAAATAAAGCTAGGAAAACCTGCGAACACGATATTTGGGGGGATATTAGTGGAACTTTCACTTAACTGATTATATTTGATTAATCGGTCTTATTTTAGTACAAAGTATATCCCGCGACATGGAGCGCTCTTGGTGCTCTACTAAAACGGCTGTTCGGTTAGCGCAGTGGTGTGAACAACAGCATCTCACATGAGCGACCCTTAGTCAATCCCCGCTACTGACGCATGTGTTGGTTGCAATGTGTTGAATCTGGTTGTTGTTTTAGTTGAGGAGCCAGCATATTGTACACACATGGTATTTTTTTGGTTTCGTTTATTTCCGTGAATATTTTTACAAACAACTTTGATTACCATTATATTTTTTTCAAATAAATATATAATCTAAATACACTTGCAATAGAATTGTTATTTTATGATTTTGATATAGATGATTATAATATTTCTTTCTTACATATAGATACTACTTCTCAGACATCGGTTTTACAAACGACACTATTTAAAACGGTCCCAAGCTATGTCCATTCAGAGCAGTTTATTCATTTGCAGTGACGATAGTGTAATCATAGAATTCAAGAATTCCTTTGTGGTATTTAACTAACTATTATATTTTGCTTATTAAAAAACCTGTTCACAGTACTCGGTATGGATTGTAGTAATATTTTCATTTAATGATCTAGATTGTATGATTGGACATATTATGCAGTTTTGTGGTATGTTAAATAGCAGTTTAAGCGATAATATAATTTATTTACTAACAATTTGCTCATTGTTTTAATGCCGCTTAAAATACATCATATAACTGATGCCTTCGTTTCATTTGAACGTAATTAATACGTATGTCGTCATTGCGTTAAATCACATCGAACTATATGGTTCGGAATACTCTAATTTATAAAAATGTTCTTCCGTCAACAATGGACACAGTTTGTTTTTAAGAAAGCAGATTAACAGCAATGTGAACTATTATATAAATTAAACTTATTGACGAAATCGCTCTTAATATTGATCTAGTTAATCTTATTTAATATAAATAATCATTGAATGTATTATATTATTCTAGCTCATATGATTCATGCATCTTCCAATTCCTAGAATGTTGATGATTTTTCTAGCAACATCCGCTTAAACATAGTTTTCGCTCTTCAAAATACATGTACATACTTGTATCAGCATAAATGTTACAAGAAATTTGTAAACATTTTAGACTGGTATTTGCATTCGTGAATTCTTCCTTTGGGCGTCTACATTTCAACGGACCGGAAAAAATGTTGTTAAATAAGAATTAAAAAATTAAAATTTAAATTAAAAAATAAAATAATTTGAAGTAATTTAATGTGACGGAGTAGTGTTATATGATTTGTATATGAGCACCGATCATAAAATTGTTATTGAGGTTCTCTACTGAAAACATTAACATCAAATAATACACTTTACACTTCACTGTAAAACTTCAATATTTTGCATGTATTTCTTTTCAGTGAACATCGTACTTACCAGGATCTCATGCGAATTCGAAATTAGAGATTTTGTTACACTGCTTCTTTCACGTTTCACAATGACCTGTGCTAATATCAACAAGAAAGGCAACCCAATCATACTTTTGGTAAAAATGCACTGTGATTACAACCCTTGCTATATTACAAATACTTTCGTACATTTGCAATCTTCAAGATGAAAACATGCAATTTTTTATCGCTGCATGTTTGGTCATTTATTAATAAAAACTAAATGTTTTCGCCTTAGCAATGCAACAATATTAAAGTCATGAAGAACAACAAGAAGTCTGCAAAAACGTGTCAATATTACTAATAATATAAATTAAATAATGTGAAATGACACGTTACGTTTTAAACACATCGATACAAATATCTTCACAATACAGAATGTCTAATGACCATGCATAAGTGTCCGATTTTTTATGACACTTCGACCATGTGTTGTTGGCGAAGTCTGAAATAGTTTTATTGTTGTGCCATGCCATATCTGAAAAAAAGTGCTAAGATAGCACAAATACCATCCTCCTACGTATCACCAACATCAGCATCCCCACGTATCACCAACATCATCATCCGCACGCGATCACCACCATCATCAGCATAAACATTATTGATGTCATCATCATAGCCCTCATCGTCGTTATTGTCATTATTATCATAATACATGTACATCATCTTGTATATCATAATAATGTTCCCGAGATTATAATTATCAGTTTGTGTCGGTACCGAGTAGAGCTAGTCGGTGTAGAGCTCATATTGATGTCTTCATTCGGTCATCTGACTTGCTCATGATGAAAAGATTGGTTGTGGTCCATAAAGAGAATTTCTGCAGATGAAACCTAAAGTACAGATGTCATGGTGTTTTTGTATTCGTTGATATTTGGGTCTTCATGTAAATCAGGATAGAAACATATCAATATTAACATGATACATATGTAAGTGTAAAGCATGTAAACTACGTTATGAAAAATAGGCGATGCAACATTCTATGCATAGATGGTGACGTCACTTCGTTATTGTCAGTAAGACCGGTGTGTACACAATGGCGATGCAATACATGTCATGCAGATATTTCACGGCTAGTTTAGTTCGTTGAGGATAAATTGTGCAATAACGAATGCGTTACAACTTTCACATTAAAACATCTTAACTTTCCTATTACTTAAACTTTTTCTTTACTTGTCTTTTTGATTCCATATATACAAACTGGTTTTGCGATTGGCAAAGTCGGTGGTTTTCAAAGCCGCAAGTAGTGTGTCGTTTGCTTTGTCATGCATTCACTCCAATCAACAAAAAAATAACCGTGTCTGCCACATTGCTTGTATAACATTTCGTCAATGTTGGTTCTATCAGTGAAATTCATAAAATTTCTCCTGCATATGCGTCAGCGCCCTTTCGTCTGTACGAAATGCCAGACAACGGAACAAACAGCTCACACTACAAACATGTGACGAACACAATGTTATTTTGCCTATATTGTATATACATGTACAATTTTAGAGAAAAACTTAAAATTTCAGTGGTGTAGTTGATCGGAGATCGTTCTTATTACTTTCCTAACGATACGTCTCTACACAGAAGTGTTCCAATAACGTGGGGATTTCTTCACAGTTTACTAAACGGGTTCAAGTAAAGAACAATCATCATCTGTCGTCTATTATAATGTGCTATCGTTTAATCTGTATATGTTGTATTTCATCCGGTTTATTTCTCTTTCGTCTTGATCATAACCTTAAACTACCGCACTGGTTCAATATATAAATAAAACTATTTATAAAATTATTTTATATCTTTAAAGTATCTTTACGTTAATATTATTAACTAACAAATAATGGATATTACTCTTGACATGTTTCCTCATTTGAAGAGCGAGCTAAGGTGTCATTGCTTTATAATTATTAATAATTAAATGCCACGACGTTTTGAAAATGTGTTAAAAACTTTTGCGACATCAAGTGGTTTAGTTGATATGGTGTCTGCCTAGGGGTCAAGATGTTTTGAGTTCAACCCCTACCAATTTACATGTTTTGCGGTGAGATAAAATTTCTCAAAAAGACGACTAGTTCTGGTTATTATTGAACTTAAATGCGTCTCAATACACGCGCGCTTTTGACGCAGTCAATCTTTAATAAGTATATTTATACTTTATTCTGCATGGCCTAGGCTTGAGAATTCCCAGTTATAAACACTCCCTTTTCCCGATGTGAGATAAGAGTAGAAAAAACTCTAATTGTATAAAACATAATTCTATTGTTCAATTAATACAGAACATATTTTATCCACAACATATTTTCGAGCCTTAGCTAATATATGCGTAACTAATAATTATTTATTTACTTTTCATTTATCAGGATTCTGAGATGTCGCAGTGGTGTAATGGTGTCATCCATACGATATTGAGGTCGTGAGTTCGATCCATACGAAATTAAGCACTTGAAGGTCTTTGTCAACACTTAGTTATTGTTTCACACAGAAAAGAAACCTCTTTTTTTGGCTTAATCTATTGGTAGTCAGTACGTTTACTCTTAAACTTACGGTTAATACTTGAGACGCTAGAAAAGACGTCATACTTTGGAAGTAAGAAGAGATATAAAATCTTGAAAAAATTTATGTGGCACTTCAATAACGAAAAAAGCGTGTTCCAAATTTACCGGTATCCAGTAGCAATTGGCCTCGTTTCCGCAGCAATCGATTTTAAAGACGTACGCCGGCGAAGCGAGATACAGTCTGCACGAGATCCACTAGAACGGTCATATTGACGACCAAAAATCTCAAAACGGACAAAAATGTCGATAGGAGACGGATCAAGGTTGTATTTTTAGTCAGCTTCATTCATGCATTTGAGGTTAAACAACAGATACATCAA
Source organism: Dreissena polymorpha (assembly GCF_020536995.1). NCBI lineage: Eukaryota > Metazoa > Mollusca > Bivalvia > Myida > Dreissenidae > Dreissena > Dreissena polymorpha. Next base: position 65,619,371 of record NC_068367.1, on the reverse strand, counting down.
CAAGAACAGCATGTATCTTTATTTGCTCACTGTTAAACACACACATCTTTAAACACCGATATGCGGTGATACAATTTGTGAATGTCTGTGAAATAGAATCAGCTATATCAATTAGATCAAATATTGCGGATGATTGTTTTCCCTGCGCAGTTTTTAACTGCATAAAACCCACATCGAAGAGTCCTAAATAAAATGGTGAAGTTGGTGGAATAATTGTAATTTAATCAATACCAAACGTTATCGTTCATTGTAAACACACTACGACTGTATTATGTACTCGCCGTGTTATTGGATACGACAAATATCTTTTTTCAATAGATATATGGTCAAGAAATATTTAAAGTTTCGCCTTAACCCGAAAGCGTTCAAATGACGATTTCCTAACAGGCTGCCCCGCGCATTGATAGTGATTTCGTGCGTGATGCAATGCAATGCATTTAAAGAGAGATCATGATGGTATTGCTGAAATCACGGCTTATGTAAAACTCAATTCGTTACAGGAACTTATTCACAGAGCAGTGAGTGTTTTAAGTGTTAGTCAATTCGCTCAATTGCTGACTTTTAAACACAGGACTGTAGAGCTACGTTTAAACGACACGAACAAAATTTAAGAACAAAAAGACAGAATAAGATTGACCGTGGCGGGAACGAGAACATAATCAGTCACACTTATTACTCGTTACTATGGTTTCAAGTTTGTAAGGCTTTATAATTTTATCAATATTTATTGATTTATATTCATTAACGATGTTGTCGATGAGGCCTACCGACATTTGCCAGTTTGCTAAAAATAACACCGTATGACCTCAATTTTCTACCTAGAAGTATCGTAGTTTGATGTACAATTTACAAGACGCAATTAGATTTTTAAAGACGAACACTGTTTTCTGATGTAATATACCTGCACTTCAAACATTTCATGCGGTGGATATGCGACTTTAAAGTGAATAGAAAACACAAACAATACACAAACCTTTGTTTTTAATTAAATAACACACACACGTCAATTTTCTACCTGTATTTCAAAGTTAGGAAATACGCCGAATTTCTTTTTAAATGATATGTCTTGTTTATCGATATAGTCTGAATGTACTTTTAAGTTTTGTTATAGACGTTTATTAAGCTTAAATTCCTATGCATACAACTACGTCATCCAATAAATGGTGTTGGCTGTTTAAGACAAAAGAAATTGCAAAACTAAAATATTTATTATACTGTAACTTCTACGGACAAACACTGGTTATAAAAATAGTAAACCAAAACACACATGAGTAGTGGAAAGTGCTTTGTTTTTATCACAACAACCACAATGCGACAATTTGCACAATATTTAATTTAATAAGCCGGACAATATAAACACATCTCAATAAATTAAACAGACACCCGGTTACAGTTTAGAGAAACATTTACACTTTAACTATAAACATACCATTATCAATAATGTTACATATTGAATATATTTACATGTTGCCGTATGGGCGTTTAGGGTTCTTTCTTCGAACAACACGTTTGGGTTTCTAAATATATTATATTTATGATTTAATATCATAAACATACAGGTTGACAGCATGAATGATATGCAAAGAATCACATTCTTATAATAAGTATACATTTCAATTATATATAAAATGATGTGTTCCGACGGTAAGATACCAACTGAATTAATACACAAATACAACTATTAAAACAAAATAATTACAATAATACAACCGACCGACATGAATATAAAAGATGTATAAAATGCATATTTACCTAAATATATTATATTTATGATTTAATATCATAAACATACAGGTTGACAGCATGAATGATATGCAAAGAATGACATTCGAAATAGTCATTCATGCACACGGATGTGGTTGAGTGAATAAACTCATGCTTGACAAGCCAATTAACGTATTAAAATGTTAGTAAAAACAGTTCACCTTTCTACCCAGTCTCTACATACTGAAAACTAATCAACTACTACAAAAGAACGCTACTAATTCTGTTTACAGTTAAAATCTACTCTGTCCAACCATTGAACAATCAGAGCAATGTTTCCTTTAAAAAATAATTTACTTCAATATCATTCAGAATAAATATATTTATGAGCTAAATATATTTACAACAATGAAATACGTCTACAACACATTTCCCCTCTCTAAGAAAATGTCGTCCTCGACATTATTAAAATTCAAACATCGCTTGTAAAGCGAGGTTTGATTAATCTCGTGATCAAAATATTTATGAAAGCATCGTTGTTAAAAAAATAATGACAACCACAATATTAACGTTTTCGTTTGCAACTGTTTATTTTCAATTTGAAAACAATGACAATTTGACAAATAAAAACATAATACACTAATTTGTATTTAAATACTCAGAAGTGAAGGTTAACAGCTGTGTATCTTTCCAATACAAATCCACACATGTTAAATTTATGCTGTCACTGTACTTAATCATTATTGCAAATACATAACAACACCAATCACAATTTATACTCCCCGGATGTAAACCAAGCCGGCCGACGGGTCTGACGTTGGCTGCAGCGCCGTGGTATCTCCTTCCGTTTGGAGCGTCGTGTATCTGTTTCAACTTCAGACTGATGGCTGTCGGAACTCGTGTTCTCTGCGCGTTCATCCACGTCCGTCGAGGACTCGTCGGAAACCTCAGGCGACGAAACACGCTGCACTTCCTGTATCGGTAAGAAGGAACACGGCAGCAGATGATTCCGGTCGACGGTTTTAATGCCCACATCGCCGTTTTCCTTTTGAATGCGAAATACGGGAAAACTTAAATTGGGCTGATCTAAAATAACGTAAACGTCAGAAGACCATATATCACTCAGCTTGTGTTTTCCCTTTATTCCGTTATTCCGAAGTAGACACCTGTCACCCGGAAGTAATTTCGCCTCCTGTACCCTGATGTCGTAACGTTGTTTAGCCTTATCAGCATTTACGAGAGCGCATCGGTTGGCATATTTGTATGCGTTGGCTAAATGTAGCTCAAGTTGTCTCATATATTCTGATGGCGAGGCTCCACCAACACGTTGACCTAGAATGCCCAGTACAGCGTCAATGGCGAGCCGTGGTGTTCTGCCAAACATAAGGTGGTAAGGAGAGTATCCCGTAACCTCACATTTGGTTACATTATATGCGTGTACCAAGGCCGAAATTGCTGATTTCCAGTCGGACTTTCGCTCTGACTCTAGTGTTCGCAACATTTTGATGAGAGTTTGATTGAAGCGCTCACATTGGCCATTTCCTTGGGGATGATATGGGGTGGTACGCGTGCGTTTAACACCAGCAATCTTACATAGTCTCTGGATTACTTTTGATAGAAAGTTCTGTCCACGGTCACTGTGTAGTTTTTCGGGGAACCCATAGTGCACGAAGAAATTTTCAAATAACACTTTTGCGGTGGTCCGAGCGGTCTGGTTTTTCGTCGGAAAGGCTTGAGCGTACCGCGTAAAATGGTCGGTAATTACCAGTACGTTCTCGTAGCCGCCTTTAGATACTTCCAGTGACAAGTAGTCAATGCATAAGAGTTCCATCGGATAGCTTGATTCAATATTGACAAGCCCTGTTGCTATGATCGGCGGGCTTTTACTTCGAAGGCATCTCCCACACCTGCTAACCCACAAAGCAACGTCTGTCGCCATCCCTGGCCAATAAAAGCGTTCTTTAAACAGAGACAGAGTTCTATCACGCCCCTGGTGACCTAAGTCATCGTGTAACGCAAGGAAAATTTCTTGTCGAGCTGACTCTGGCAAAACAATCTGATAACTGCGATCTTCTTCTGATGTAGTGCGATGGTATAAAACACCATTGGATATATGTAACTGTTTAAAATGCCGTAAGTACTTTTTCACTGCTTCCGGCTGACATTTATAGTCAACGATGTCGGGAAAACGTCCGCCTTCTACGAACGATTTAACGCGGGAAATAACATCATCCGCATTTTGACCGTGTGCCCAGTCATGCGTGCTTAATGTCTGGCACTTTGTTTGATTGTGTCGTGTGTCTGTGAACGTCGCGGCAATCGGTGTATCGTCAACAACATGTGCCGCGAGAACAGCGCGTATGACATTATTTCCCACCGAAACGGTATCGACATGTGGTTGTCTTGACAACACATCGGCGTCAATATTTGATTTTCCACTTCTGTATTTTATACAGAAATCATAATTTGATAGTGCCGCTTCCCATCGGAGACCACACGCATCCAGTTTTGCGGTAGTTTTTACATATGTTAGGGGGTTATTATCTGTAAGAACTTCAAAGGACACTCCATACAGATAGTCATGGAATTTTTCCGTGACTGACCACTTGAGAGCGAGAAATTCCAGTTTGCTCGAGTGATAATTTTTCTCCGACGGTTTTAAACTTCTACTCGCATATGCGACAACCCGTTTTGTATTGTCGTCCTGCATCTGATACAAGACGGCCCCGAGACCATTCAAAGATGCGTCCGTGTGTAAGATGAACGGCTTATTGTAATTGGCATAGGCCAAAACAGGCGTCGTACATAATTTGTCTATGAGCGTTTCAAACGCTTTTTGTTGTTGTTGACCCCAAACAAATGGACGTTTTTTCGATTTGTTTTCGTACCCAGCCAACAGGTCGTTTAATGGTCGAGCTATTGTAGCAAAATTTTCCACAAATTTGCGATAATAGCTCGCAAAGCCTAAGAAACTTCTCACTTCTTTGATGGTGGTTGGTACTTTCCAGTTGCGGATGGCTTCCGTTTTGGATGGGTCAGTTTTGATCCCTTCTTCGCTCACCACGTGACCAAGGTAGGTAACTTCCTTTTTCAGGAAGTCACATTTGGATGCCTTTAATTTAAGGTTATGTTCTCTTAGCCGTTCAAAACAGGCTCTGAGACGCGACATGTGGGACCGGAAGTCGACGGAGAATATGATGACGTCATCGAGGTATATGAGGCATTCTCGCAGGTTCATCTCACCCATGCATGCCTCCATTAGCCTCTGAAACGTAGCGGGGGCATTGCAGCACCCAAACGGCATCCGGTTGCATTCGTAGAACCCTAGGTTTCCCACCTGGAACGCCGTTTTCTCCTTATCCTGTTCCTCGATTTCCACTTGCCAATATCCGGCTTTTAAATCAAGTTTACTGAAATACCGGGAACCAGCTAACAGGTGTAAGGTATCGTCGATCCTTGGAAGGGCGTATGCATCTTTATGTGTCCGGCTGTTGAGTTTCCGGAAATCGAGACAAAATCGTATCGACCCGTCTTTCTTTCGCACTGTGACGACATTCGATGAAAATGGGCTGTTCGACGGTCGTATGGCTCCCATATCTAGCATTTCCTGTACATGTTCTCTTACCTCGCTGACTAGGCCTGGAGGCACTCTACGGTATGGTTCCTTAAACGGTTCTGGATTGTCAAGATGTATTTTATGTTTTACTATGTCGGTGCTTCCTAAATCTAGGGGCCCTTTTGAAAATACATCTCGAAATTCAAAAACTAAATCTTTCAATGGTTCTTGCATTTCAGGTTCTAAATGGCTTAAATCTAGTTTCAGTTCTGTGATTACATCATCTTTTTCTTTCTGTGATGGTCCAGTTTTACTTGTTATTTCTGTCTTGCATCCTGAATCCGGTGACCAGTTGCGCAGCACTTTCGCCTCTTGTAGTTCGCATAGAACTGATTTAGGCGCTATTTGAATCGTCTTGGCTGAAATGTTAAAAACACGAACATGCACTCTGGCTGTCGTACCAACACTTCCCAGACTTACTACCCGTGGACAGACGCCTAACCCTTTGCAACCAGATTCGGACGGTTCGGTGATAGCAATGCACTCATTGTCCGATTTCCGTACCATTCCCGATAATGTCAATGTCTGATAAGGCTGAATCTCAATTGGTCGATTATTCGTCGATACAACATTTCCTAAAGGCGAGCATGACGACAAGGCGGATATTGCCGATTGCCAAATGGGAGACATGTCTTCGCACTCCAACGATTTTAAGAAGCGAAGAACATTGGTTCCTACTATCATTGGTACCGCCAAATTAAAATCTGTATCGCTCACGACAAGAACTGGAACATAATGAAATATTTGTTCAAGTATGTCGGGAATGGTAATGCTCACTTCTGTGTAACCAATATATGGTATTTCAATACCATTGGCCCCTGTAACCGATAGCTCTTCAATGCTATGAAGTGTTGGCTTTGGCCGTAAACTTTCGTAGAAAGACTGACTTATGGTCGTTACCATTGCACCGGTATCAATTAGTGCTTTAGTGCATAAGCCATTTACACACACCTCTGCTTCATTTGACGCACCAATCAAGCGTTCAAATAATGTGAATCTCTTTGCTTTCGGGTCACTACTCTCAACACCGTCCGTTTGACCCCCAACAGCGGCGTCTAAACATTTAAATGGTTGTTATTTTCGGATGTGCCTGTTGACCTTTCTGTCATTTGCCTATTGCTCGCTTCGTTTTTACTGCGGTTATATGGAACATAGTGATTTCCACGTCCATGACCTCGAGAACCCCCTCTGTGTCTGGAAGTATCTCTGTTTCTATGGTCTCCGCTTTCTAGGTTTCGCTCGTTTTTAAAGTCATCAACCTTTTTCTCTAAATCCTCTATCTTTCTGATAAGTTGCTTCAGTAACTCATCGCCTTCGTCTTTGGCGTTCAGAGCGCTCTGATGAACTCTACTACACTTCTGCTTCCCTCTGTCCTTTGAGATTTGTATCTCGAATTCTTCTTCTCGTAGCTTAATCTTTAGTTCTTCGTATGTCAATTTACTTTCAAAATGCACTCGGGTAGCATTTTTCAATTCTTCATTCCGTAATCCTCGCCAAAACCGTTTTCGCAACATATCCTTCTTTTCATGTTCGTCTAGCCTTGTCTTTCTCGTAACATGCAGCAACAACTCTTCTATACGCAAACCCCATTCGGATATGGTCTCATTTTGTTCTTGTTCCGCCATAAGAAATTTTGAAAGCATGGTGTCGATACTTGCGACGTTTCCAAAATTATCATCAAGTTCGGACATTATTTCTTCTACTGTAGCTTCCGGTTTCATGTGAAGCATTTTGCGTTTAGCTTGGCCCCTCAATGCCTTTCTAAGACTCTGTTTTACTGTGTTTTGAGAATATATCACTTTGACATTGTCAACTTCCAGTTTCAGATCTTCGAACGAGACTTCATTTTTAGGCACTGATACTGCCCCGGAAAATGCGCTCAAGTTCAATTTCTCGTAAGCGTAATCCTGATAGCTACGTTGCCTATGTAGTACAAAATTGTCGCTATCTTCGAATTCCATACTATGTTTCTCCCTTTCGAGCATTTCTATTCGCCTTTCAATATCAGCTAAATATTTGTTTTCCTCAAGTGGCGTCTTTGTTTGTGGGCTTCCACTTTCTCTTTCTTTTTGACTCAAAAAGCGTTCTCTACAGATCAAATCATCTTCTTTCAACTCTAACTTCCTTTCAATTCTACTTATTCTTTCAAGTAAGGAAGTTTCTTTTTCTCGTAGTCTTAACTCCTGTTCGGCAATCCTGTCAGTTTGTTCGATGCACTTCCGTTTGAATTCAGCTTCTTTTATTTTCAACTCGAATTCCTTTCCCTCAAAATATTGTTTTAAACGGGACTCTTCCTGTTTATTTTTGCGTTCGCGTTCCACAAGTGCTAATTCTTTTATTTTCAATTCTCTCGCTTTTACGTCAGTATCCTTGGTTTGATTTTCCGTTTCTTTTTGCGTTCTCAGAATACTCATTTCAGACAGCTCTCTGTTTATCAACGACTCAGAAAGTCTGGTTGCAACTGGAGTTTTAACCCCATTTTCCTGTATTTGCTCATTTCCACTGGGATTAGCTCTGCCAGGAGTTTTAGACTGATCTCTTTCCTCCTCGGGCCTAATGTCGTGTGAAGGTGTGCTTTGGTTCTCAACATGTAAGCCCCGTCTGCCCCTTTCAATAAACATTTGCCTGGCATTTTGTAATTCTAACAGTTCATCATCAATATTTCTACGCCTCCCCCTTGATTCGCGGTCGCTACCCGTAGCCATGCTTTTAAATGTGCTTACATTAATAAAAATGTGTATGCACAATTGTTAACTAGGGATTTATTCTAAAAAAAATCCCGTATGTTAAATTCTTAGGCTATATTACTTATTGTATGAATATAATTTTTAGTTCATTGTCCTTTAATGAACAGAAAAGTGAAAAATAATTCACACGAATCGTATTTATTTCTCTCTTTCTTAATTTACATTTACGTTCAATTATCTCCCCTTTTTACCGAAGTCAAATTTCGTTTAATCAAGCTATAATAATAACGACTCACTTTTTCCCTTTTTCCAATAAAGGTACCGAAACAGTTATCCCAACACACCTGTATTACCTCCCTTGGGCTTATTTTAAACCAACAGCCTGACTATCACAAATATCTATTCAAAGCTCTTTTATTTTGTACCAGGTGTTTACTAAGTTCGATTTTATTTCGATTCGAACTCGCAACTGGTTTACTATCGCGTGTTTACTACACTGCCGAAATAGCGTTCTTCTTGCGCTACGATATCGCGAGCACGTGCATTTACCGGTAAGACGCCAGTCGCACATACACGCATTAAACTACATAATGCAGTTTAAATCGTATATGTACATTTTAACATTATCAATTTTTAGAAAAAAAACAGTAATTATTTTCCGGTATTTATAAAGAGTTTTCTCTTTAAAAATACGCACAAAGCGTTTTCAATTCAACCATACGTAAAGTATGACAAATTAACAAATTTACGCATTGAAACCTCTTGATACTTATTATAACCCTTGGGCAAAATCTACTGCTTCTAAATAAATCCAGTTACTCAAACCTATCTACTACTTAACGTCATGTAAGTGGTGAGTAGATTTAACTTCGCCATGCAATAAACTTTGTGCTCGTGAAGGGACTATAATTTCCTTAAAATAACTTCATATGACACTAATTTACCAATGAGCTGACAAAAGGTCGTTTCATTTATCTCGACCAATTCGCAAAATGCATGACCACATAAACTTAAATTAGCTATATATGTTGTTGTTGTTTTTGTAAGTGAACTGATTGGTATTTCAAATCATTCATTTACGACAATGAAACTACAATAAATAGAAGATGTACATTGCACAATAATTATAAAAATATTTACACTCACCGAACTCCGTCGGAACACTTACAAAATACAAGCAAAACACAATAATGACACGATACACAATGTCCACAACGATTTAAGTGTCCATCACTCTCCGTCCTGATTGAACGTGAATCCTTTCTTGCGTAGCAGAACGTGAAATCCTGTACGTACGTTTTAACGGTTTTGACGTCAAAGTTTTGTGCACAAGAAATACGTAGTTGTAATCACATCGGTGCTCGAGCTCGATGCCGCGCAAAAATGTGGACTCCTACTCCCCGGGAAAAATCAAAAACCGGTTTCCAAGGAATCGCTGTGTTAAATTCCTGGACTCTCCCCCTCCTCGCTACCGGTCTGAGGCTCCTGTCTGTTTTCGCCGTAGTAACGTGTCCGCTACTTCCGTTTTTCTGTTCCAAACGCTGTTGTTGCCGAAGACTCGTTGTTGGGCGCCAGTGTTGCCGTATGGGCGTTTAGGGTTCTTTCTTCGAACAACACGTTTGGGTTTCTAAATATATTATATTTATGATTTAATATCATAAACATACAGGTTGACAGCATGAATGATATGCAAAGAATCACATTCTTATAATAAGTATACATTTCAATTATATATAAAATGATGTGTTCCGACGGTAAGATACCAACTGAATTAATACACAAATACAACTATTAAAACAAAATAATTACAATAATACAACCGACCGACATGAATATAAAAGATGTATAAAATGCATATTTACCTAAATATATTATATTTATGATTTAATATCATAAACATACAGGTTGACAGCATGAATGATATGCAAAGAATGACATTCGAAATAGTCATTCATGCACACGGATGTGGTTGAGTGAATAAACTCATGCTTGACAAGCCAATTAACGTATTAAAATGTTAGTAAAAACAGTTCACCTTTCTACCCAGTCTCTACATACTGAAAACTAATCAACTACTACAAAAGAACGCTACTAATTCTGTTTACAGTTAAAATCTACTCTGTCCAACCATTGAACAATCAGAGCAATGTTTCCTTTAAAAAATAATTTACTTCAATATCATTCAGAATAAATATATTTATGAGCTAAATATATTTACAACAATGAAATACGTCTACAACATACAAAAGCAATTAAAATTCATTGGGGGCAGTTTCAATAGAGTTTATACAACCAATATCTACTAATGAAAAATGTTTACTTAAAGTAGATGAACAAATCAAGACGTGATTTAAACATTTCATCTTACAGTATCATATAGTCCAATACTTATATGCTTGTATGATAACATTTTTTGGGCTAAACATGCATACCAATTATTGCACATTTTGTATTTTGTTTTCTATGTATCAATTTGATATATCTAAAAATGAAACACAATGTACACATTTAAAGCTATCTTCAGTTGTTCAACAACAGAACAAACATGTTTTATGCATTCAATACAAATTCAAGATAAACAACCACACTGTTATGTAAATCTGGATTTAAGACATACGTGTATGCTGCAGTTTTAAATCGGAAGATTTACAGAAACTGGCCCCAGTGAATTCACTCCACTGACAGCTTATGTTGAACGGTCAACGTTACACAAACTGGAATAAGACTAGTACAATTACACAATTCTTTATCAGCAATACATCAAAACTATTCAAGTACTTTGCATACAAGTATACCATTATTATTGAAATATACACATTTCGTATAGAGGTATTTTTTGCAGAATATTCACTTATAATCGTCACAATTACAAAACTCAAAGCACTGAGTAGTCATGTAAATTTAAGGAATTTTAATAAATGTCATTACTGATGCATTTTGTTATTACACATTGTGTTTGTGTAACAATAAGTACCACATTTTACCTTAACTATTACTTCATGAAACAAGCAAATAATTTGCAAATTGTTTATTCCACAAAATCCTTTTAGACTTTCACTTATTGCCGAGTATATATTGCGAAATAATTTGAAATTCTGTATGTATTTACTCGTTATATCGAGTTGTAAACACAATTATTATCTAACAAAAAAAGACATCTTAATTTGTATTGTTTAAGCAAATAATATTGCTCTGTTATATTACCCATAGAGGCAATTGCTATGCCTGACAATTGTAAACATATGACATCACTCTCCCTTATTTTGTAATTGACTCATTTCTAATCTCAAGGTACTCTCGTTGTAATAAATTCATTTTAATAGTTGCTCAAATTCATTCGATGAAAAGCATAGCATATAACAAGGTGTTTATATTGCCGTAAATATCCTTTTCTCTTCAGAATATTTAATGCTGCATTATTAAACAGTTTTTATACATATATGTGCATTTACACAAGCAATGTTGTTATATAACAATGGTGTGTACAAATAAATGTAAACAGTGAGTTTATCTTAAACAATAGCAACACTAAATGAATGATTTACATCGAAAATACAATCGCTTTGCAGTTGCTCTATGTATAAATGGCAAATGGCAAAATATACCTATCAACAGTTATCAAGAAATCTGGGTTAAAGTACTCACTGATTTAAGAAGGTACAATCTGGTTGTGTAAATTTACATATGCATATATAAAGCATTATAAACTTTAACGTCAAAAATCGAATGTTAACACTTATGAGCATGTAAGTCTATGATCTTACAACACAAATTAACAAACATAAAATGTGCCATTTTTCATAAAACTCATCTATTTTTTTTAATATTGTTTTTAATTCTGTGTTTTATTAAAAGCTTTCCAAATAAAACAACAGTCATGCTTTAATTATTTAGCAAACCATAGCAATTGAAATCAACAAAGTACTGGTAGTAAACAAAGAATCAATTAATTTAAGTAGATTAAACATTTTTGCCCAGAATTAATTTATATTCCCTTGAAATAGTATGCTACTTAACAAGATTTTGGATCAAATACCGACCCGAATGAGCAAATTGACAAGTATTGTGTTCAGAAAGATTGATATACTGAAAAGCTGAAGTTTCATAACTCTCAACCTCTTTGAAGAATTATTTTAATGAGCACATCTATATTACTGGTAAAACAGAAAACTGAAACATGGACAATACGCCAATATATTTTCAATCGTGTCCAAGTTACCATAAACATTTAAACAGCTTTGACAATCTTAAAATAACTTTGTTATGATTGTACACTTCAACATCGTTATTTCGAAGTCGTCGGGACAGTTAAAAAAACTTCGGATTAACGAAAATTCGAAATAAACATTTGACAGACGACTTCTTTGATTCTGAAAAAAATACAACATTGTGGAATTCGCATGTTTCGGTCATACTGTACTTTTAATAATTGTTTTACTTAAAAACGTAAAATAGTCAGATAGCAATAGATTTCTACTTGTAACTAACGGAGGAATAAAACGATTCTTTTTCTTCTTTTTATTTTTTTCTAATTACAGAAATATAAAATATAATGCATAGCGCATCATACATGTAAATACATATGAATACATTTTCGGAAATGAATAAACTTTTTTAAAAATAAGACGCGATGTCTTTCTGAACACTGGTGAAAGCAGCACTAAACTGGACGCGTGTAACATATTTCTCCATTGTGTCAAGGAAATTGAAGAACTGGCTTCCGTCCGTGTTTTGCTCGCAGAACTGCCTTACATTGTTGCTGCATGTGGTCACACGTTGATTCAATATCATGTTCATTAATGTGTTGTCGGCCTCGTCGTCGGCTTTTGACGACATTATAAAATTAACATGCTACGCGCAGGCGACAAAGGTGTAATTATCAGCTTCGACGCACAACGCGCAGACCAAATAGGTGTGAAATTACGCTCAGTGTTTTGCAGTTTTGACTTCGGATTAAAGATTGATAATTAGGTGCGAAATATAGTGTTGGGACCGACATAAACACTTCGAATTAACGATTTCTTCGGTTAAACGAAGTTCGGATTAACAATGAAATTTTACATTGAACAAAGAAGAACCACAATCAGGACCCGAACAATACCTTGAAATAACGGTGACTTTGGATTATCGGTGTTCGAAATAACGGTGTTTAAGTGTATTTCCCTTAAATTTACCATATCCGGATCAAAATCTGAAGTGAAAGGTTCATAATACAAACACAGACATTGGATATACCTGCAATATGTGTGCTTCAAATAATACATTTTGTAACATACTATATTTAACTAAAACGTCCAACATAACATGACTGACAGCATCATAATTCCCATAAAACATAAACTATTGTTTTTCATTAAATACAACTTTGTTGGTCACAACAAAATATAAAGAAAACTATTGTGTCTCTTTGAATTCAACTTTGCTGGTCACATAACAAATGTGGCTGTTGATATGACTTTTTGGCATTTGAATTATGAATTGTTATTCTGACATTTCGACTTGAACAAGGTCATTTATTTTCCACCAGTCAAACAATTATAAGATGAAACCTGTCAGAGTACGTGCTCAACATACCACAAGGTATGTAAAGACTAGAACAGCATAAACAGTATTTATCTCTGAGCTTCTTTTTTTGACTGGGGTCAAAATGGTAATAACTGCTGCAACAGGATGTGTTTCTGATTGGATGGTTTGATTTCGTCATTGGCGTCTGAAAAACAAGAAAAATGCATACGAGTAAATTTCGGTTTTTCATATTATTTTTGATACCAATGACAAAAAGAACATGAACCGCACTGTCATAGAGTGTTACAACTCCTCTGATTTGAATCCACAGAGGAAATAATGGTCTTGAAACTATTGATGAAATAAGCATCGATTATACATATTAAAGGTGAAATATAACCTCTTTATCTACTAATACGTTTGGATTGGATTTAATAAAGATTCGTTTTTGGCATTGGAAAAGTAGTACCTAATGATTAATGAAAATAGGCAAGGGTCTACTAGCTGATGGCCCCTAAAACATTCATTCGGCAAGAGTTTTTCTGAGAAAACTCATATCTCTTTTGTGAAGTAGGAAAATGTTGGTGACCATGGTCACGGATTCACCCACATTTTTCTTGTGTCACAAAACTCGACTGACGTCAAACAAAAATGAACCAAAATACACAGCAAGGCAAGTTCATATGATGGTAAATATGTTTGGTTTCATCACACAAGAAGCAATAATTTTCGAGGTTACAGTGACAAAAAATACGAGAGTTGCAGCGAACGACATATGGACGGACAAGGGTAAATCTATATTTACCCACCTAACACTTAAATTGGGGCCATGCAAAAAGCATGCGCATGACTCGTTAACTCACCGAAGGTTCCCTGTGTACACAGACTGAGGGTCCTGCACCATAGAGATGATATAATATGAAGACAATGACTGCAGCCGTTCATGTTCTGTGTCTGCAAATGCTTCCGGAGCAGACTCTGCATTTTGCAATCAGGGTTTTCTGGAAATAAAGTCAGTCATGTGTCAAACAAGACACATTCTTGAAGACAATGCTAGCTTGACTTTGACATTCTTCAAGACTCCCAGGAATGGTTCAACTTTTTCAACCGGTCACACGTGTGAGTCCCTTAATAAGTCATACACGTAAAATAATCAGGCTTATCTAAAGCCTTTTGTCCACGATGTTCTAGAGTTGGAAGCCTCTTAAAACTTAACATACAGTCAATGCAATCAAGACTTAATTTTATAAATAAGTATTTTATTTGTTGGTAATGACCAAATTGTCTGCAAAGTATTTATATAAAAACAATTTACAAGTGGCGCAGACACAGGTTGAATATACTTTTTTGTGACAAAAGTGGTATACATAGTTGATGATTCACGAAATGCAACACAATTTGAGAAAGTTGATTGACATAAGTTTGGGACAATCAAACAGAGGGGATAATTACTTGATAGTCAAGATGGTTGCGTCCGGGCTGAGTAATAAGCGTTATTTTGTATCAATACTCGCTCTATATCTCTACTCGCTACAAAATGTTTTAGCGGGGACACAAAATTACGGATCCTGCTAAACAAATTTGTAGAGAGTAAAGTCGAGATATATGTGTATATCAATACGAAACAAACGATCATCACTTTCTTATGGCATTTTAAAATTAATAAAAGAAATAATTAATATAAAACAGCGAACCATACCAGTCTCGTCATGGACGTCGCCTTCTTGACTTGCACGTTATAACCCCCTCTGATCACTTCTTCTTTGCCATTGATGCCATATCGTGCAGTCATGTTGTTAACTGCAAATGGTTGAGAAATTTCAACGATAATGTTAAAAGATACATTCCTGTTCTGTAATAAATCCGTTTGCAGTAAAAACATATTGAGCAATCTTTATAGAGACAAAGTTTTTCTTTCTGCATACATTTTGTTCACTGAGAAATATTGAGCAATATTTAAAGGAAAATGTTCAAGGATGTTCTTGTAAATGCCCTTTTTGTAGTCATTTTGTTTATTGTGAATTTTACACATTTAAAGGGGAAAGTATGTAGATTTTCTTATGATGCCCTGTATTGCAGTCATTTCGTTAAAAGATACATTTGAACAATATAAAATAACTTGTTTATCGAGTTGGTCAACAAGTCCCTTTATGATCTTAAATTTTCTAACTACCATGACCATATATGCTGATTTAAGACTTTAAACCTTATGTGACCTTAAACCTGACTCACACGTGAGTACAATAATCAGGTCAAGTTGGTAGCAGAAAAATCATCGCTAGGCACCAAGTAGTTATGGGTGATCCTCGACCTGTTTAGGAGAAGAGAAATCATAGGGAAAATAAATCAAAGCGAAGTCTAAAACATCAATATGTTTAGATATATATTTTAAAACACATATTGTTCAGATATATTTTGAAACAAAGTTAACAAGTTCTTCATACATTTTTTGAAGAAAAATATAAAGAAATTTATGTTTTGATTTTTGGCATTAATAATTCTATTGTTAATCATTCATATGCATTTGTGGTGTTGATGTATTGTGCTATAAAACATTTCAATCTGACACGGAAATCAACAAATATTTTCAATAACTACATTAGGTTTTATTTAAAACAAACCGTATTGAGCAAAAGACTGCGACCCTTGGTACTCTTAAATGTTGAAGACAACTTACTTGACTGCTGTTATTGCTGCTTTGCTGACGTGGCTTGGTCATTAGACTACTGTTAGACACTGAACACGAACCGCTGAAAGAAAATATATTCTGGTAAACGTGTCATAATAAAACATACTAATTCACAATGGTTCCTGCATTGACAATTTTTTATCTCAAGTGGTTCTAATGACTCTATACTTCCTTTGTTTTGAACAAAGCTATTTACACAGTTCTGTGGTCAAAATGTTAGTTAATAACTCTGAATACAATATAAGTTACACAGCCCCTGAATTCCCATGTTTGGTGAGATACAGAGTCCGTACATTAATATTGTGCAAGAGAGTGACTTGGCCAATGATAACTTAGAGCTTTGTCACAAAATGATTACCATACCCCAACCCGCACTTCATGGGGTTCACACAATTGAAGATATAATAAAATCCCTTGAGAAATGTAGATTTGGTTTGATACAAATATGTTTACATTTTATGCAGACAAAAAGCCCCTCTGACTGACCAACTTACAGACATTGACTCCAATAAACTATCTCCAAAACTTGGTGTGTGGGGTTTAATTATCATTAGTTCTTATTCCCACCTTTCAGGTCATGTTGATCTACTGTTGCTGTGAGATTGAGAAGATCAGGATGCTTCATAAACCTGTCCCCCATGGCTGAGGCTGCTGCTGGAGCCCTGCTTCATAAACCTGTCCCCCACGGCTGAGGCTGCTGCTGGAGGTCATGTTGATCTACTGTTGCTGTGAGATTGAGAAGTTCAGGGTGCTTCATAAACCTGTCCCCCATGGCTGAGGCTGCTTCTGGAGCCCAGATTGGCACCGATTAGATATTTGGCCAGTAATTCCATTCTCTAAAGGGTCACATATGGGGCAGTTGCACTGTTCATTAGATCTGCGAGGTTTTCAGGGAAGGGTGTCTTGTTCATTGACATGATGTCCTGCGAAATAAAATATCAACAAATGTAACTTCAGTTGCATCAGCAGGAGATCATTCTATTTGTCACATCTACACAGTTTTCAGACAGTTCATTCACCGAATAAACAAGAATGCCAACAATACACCTGCTCAGAAGACTGGGTTATATTGATCGTGAGTGAAATGGCAGACACGTTTAATTTGGTCAATTTTTCTTCATTAAACAAAAACATATGTTGGAGGTGCTACATGAGATCTGGTTGGTTACTAAATTTGGTCTAGATATTATGATCAAAAACATTATCAACATATTTCATGATGATCAGATGTTTTGAAATAGAGAGCAGACGCAATAGTGTGTGCAAACCTCTCGACAGCGCACTTACAGCAAAACAATAATCTGCTATTGCAACAAGGGAATGGAACAATAACAAGGCATAAACATTGATCAGTCAATTTGTAGATATAGTGGGCTCATCAAGTTATGAAAAGGTCACATGGACAGCATATCAATGTTATATTTATAACAATTCACAAAATTGCGCCTCACTCTGTGAAAATGGTTAAATGTATGTGTGTAAAGTATTGTCTCAAATAGGCCTGTTAATTCCTTGCAGGCTAATCGCTGACGACACTCCGCCTAAACTAGATTTTTTCCAAGAAGAGACTTTCTTTGTACAAACATAAGAGCTGTGATTGTGAAACACAATGCCCCTTACTGTGCTTTGAAGCCGAACAGCAGCTATTTTAGAAACAAGGTGATATTCGATCCGGAGGCATAAAACACCATTTTAGCAGAAAGTGTCTTCCCAGATAAGCCTGCAAGGACAACACTTAAGGCACATGCCTTATCTCAACTGTAATTACCCAGTAAAAGAATAAAGAAAACATTCAGCACAGGTGAGTCTCGATAATGAGTATTTTCAAGTCTCATACATTTAAAAGCACTCGTCAATGGAACTGTTTATTGTTGAATTGTGAGCGCTGTTGCTTCTGCTGCTGCCGCTGCAATTCATATTGAGGCTGAAGCAGCAATGTGTGCATGTTTTGCTATTTAAACATCTCTTTCTTTCTCCCTCCAACTGACAGATATCTTTGAACATAGAATGAAAACATAACATGCATTTAAGTCTGAATTTAAATGCGATACACATGTAAGTATTTTAAGTACACTGAACAAAAAAAAACAATATTCCTTACATGTAATGATTTTCTTTAAATACAATCTATAAGTTCTTTAATTGAAAACAATGCAAAATATCGTTTTTTGAAAAATATCTGCATCCTGCTTATTGTAACATATAAGGGTCAGGATGCCCCTGAAGACTTACCTTAGTTCGACTTAAAACTTTGGTAGAAGACTTGCCTTTTTGACCTCACTTAAGCGAGTTTCGAAAATGGCATTGATTATAAGATGATATTGTCAAGATAAACATTATGCCCCAGTTTAAACATGACTGAGTCATAAATGTGGCTTCTAGAGTGGTCTGAGATTTAACTTAAAGACCTAGTTTATGGAAAGATGTGACCGAATTTCAAAATTGGTCTAGACAAAATAAAAAAAGATGAAGTTTTATCAAGATTGAGTCGTCAATGTAACCTCTAGAGTGGTAACATGATATTTAGAACATTTTACCCAGTTACCCAGTTTTTGAACGCACATGATGTGATTTCAATATGCAGCATTCAAGATCAACATTCTGACCAAGTTTGATCGATTTTGAGTGGGAAGAAAGATTGTATCTGGTGACCTAGTTTTTGGGTACATGTGACATAGATTCAAACTCAGACATGAAAATTGAAAGATAAGCATTTTGACCAAGTTTCATCAAATAAATTGAAAGATGAGCATTTTGACCAAGTTTCATCAAATAAATTGAAATATAAGCATTTTGACCAAGTTTCATCAAATAAATTGAAAGATGAGCATTTTGACCAAGTTTCAACAAATAAATTGAAAGATAAGCATTTTGACCAAGTTTCATCAAATTGAGTCATAAATGTGTCCTCTGGAGTGGTAAGAAGGCTTTTCTAACTGTTGACCTAAATTCCAAATTGGCTTAGACATTGTCAAGATAAGCATGCTTACTAAGTTTTTATCGAGATTGAGTCATACATGTTGCCCCTATAGTGGCATGGGGTTTTGAAAGATTTGATCTGGTTTCCTAGTTTTTGGCCAAGTTTCATGAATTTCGGATCAACAAATAAGGCATCTAGAGTGTTAACGAGCCAAAAGTTGACCACATGCACACACCACATTGATTGACATAGGGTTATCACAATTTCTTACCAGAGCATTTTCTGCTCAAGTAAGCTTGAATAAGATCTTTAAATGTGTAAATATGTACCACATATCACTAACAATTCTTCTGGGGGCTATAGCCATAAGGCACATTCCTGATGTAGTCAATACAACGCTCCTTATACTTCTACTATAATTTGCATATAATTACAATTACAATCACAGTATTGGTGATTAAAATTGCTATCCAGATCTCCGCAAATATAACACCCATCTAACATAAAGGCACAAACAACATTGACCCCTTTTATATAGAAATGGCAGTTTCATTACGATCATTACATTTGATATAGAACGTGATTTTGGTAAAGAGTTAAAAAGTCAGTTTGGTTGATACCTACAGATAATTTGCATGTTATTGACGTTTTTGAAATAAAGCTCTGGATGTTCAATATAACCCATAATTTTAGGGTTGAGCGTGAAGCTGTCTATCTTATTAGCATTTGTATCGAAGATGCACTAGTTTCACTTTTAACTCTTAAATTAATAAGATATTCGTGTCAATTTATTGAAGAGCAGGAAACCCAGTTTTGTGTGCATTTTGGTTTAACCAATTTGTTAAAGCTTGATTGCATCAAAAGTCTCAGGCTTATAAAAGCCGCATTTAGGGAAAATTTGGCTTAATGCATGTGCACAGGCACAGGCTAATCAGGGAAATTTTTTCGACCAAGACAGGATTTTCATTCAGAAGAGACTACCTTGGCATTTTAAGACAGGACATTGTGTTAGGTGCTCACAACTGTGCCACAGTTATCCCTTTTCCAATGATAAGGGAACTTACTTCAGTTTTATTTTTTTATTTTAATATTTTGGGCTGTTGTTCGGTCCCATTCCAAATGAAACAAAATATCCATTTTTCCAAAATGACAGATTGAAATTAACAAGTGAAGGTTTCCAAAACAAGAAAAATATATGCCATTTTCAGTTCAAGTTGAACCATAGTACATGTAATATTGAACAAACTTTTATTCTCAATATTAAAGTATTTGTTAGCAAAAACAACCACAACACCTATTTCTCAATTTTACTTAAAACAAGCAAATTTGTTGAATTGATATCCCCCATCAAATAAATTTTGTTTATGGATGGGTGTAGAACAAAAAGAAAAGGTATAAATGAATTGTTGTGCCTTTTGTCAATTATTGTTTTTAACTCATTTGTACCTGTGATGGGTTTGCAGACAATAAAATGCAGATAGGATATTTTTCATGAATCAATTTACTATGTAAAGTTATTACAGAATTCGTTTAATGCATAGTAAAGGAATGACTAAATAATGAATAATTCATCAAATTTGTGACCTTTGACCTCAATGTATGACCTTGACCTTAACACCTAAGATTATGGGTGTTGAATGTGAAGCAACCCCAGATGATTGAGAACAACATGGCAAGTTTTATGGCTCTGGCACATGTGTTAATGGAGATTAAGCTCTAAGCTTATATGAAAAAGCATTTTTGTCAAGATACAAAGGGCCATAACTCCATTATTAACAGATGGTGTACAATGCCATTTGGCGTGCATCATCATCTTATCCATATATATACTCATACCAAGTTTCAATGAAATCCATCAAAGCACTTCCAAGATATGGCTCCGGACATAAAAGTGCCGACCGGACAGAAAGACGGACGGACTGACACCGCCAAAACAATATCCCTTCGCCTTTGGCGGGGGATAATACCAACACAGTTTTTTTGGTGTAGCTGTTTAACGCCACTTTTGACCTTACCTGAACTGACCGCGGCTAGACACAAATGAATACACTTCATTTATTCTATTGGCTGATTTCAACATACAACCAAAACATTGAAAACATGTCCGCGTCTTTTTAACACGGTTTTACTGTGTGTTCAGCATGAAACAACTGTATCTCTAATGAAAAGGCTTGATAGATAGAACAGTTTTACACTCAACTCTTGACATCAATACGGTTTGTGCGTGCACCTTTTATTTCCAGAGGATTGTCAGCGCCATAGCATTTGTTTTTAAAGGCTGCGTTCTCATATTCAGTTATTACTACTGTATTTCATTCTGTGATCACGTATATTTTAGATCATATAAATATTGTTGTTCCATATCCTGATATTTGCTTTGACCAAAATATGTTAAATTGTTTTCGAAACATCGAAAATAATATGTAAAAGTATAAAGCTTTAAACAAACCGTCGTTCCAGCAGTAAAATAGTGACCTCACTTTAACGCATTGCATTCCATCTCACAAGGTATAAAGTTCAGTTCGCAGTCAGTACAAGACTTGTTATATAAACTCTATCGCGTTAACCCGGTGAACATGACCGGAAATATCTTCATTGCAGATATTCGGCGATATAATTATGGTATGTCAATAAAGGATTGTTTTTCAATAATTCCATGATATGTACTAGTTTTGATTAATTTAATAAGAATTATTCCACCATAGCAACCAATTTACTAAGCATGAGCCCAATGATTCACGATACTAATAACAATCGAATCAAATAACTGTGTCCGAAAAACCACTACAAGAATACATGTCTGTTCGAAGAACGCGCGTATTAATATTTCAAATATGTACGGTTTGGCCATATACTCGTATATCATCATTTAATTTATATTCTTCTTGTATATTTTTGTTCTTTATCAATAGATTCGAGAGCGTTTATATAAGCCTAAGGCTTTCGATGCAATCAAGCTAAAATAAATAGGTTTAAACTATAAATATATGGTCAACAATATCTAATAATGCGAAGTAAGCCACAAAATCTGGCGCAAGGTTATTGATTTGCATGTGATGCTGCTAAGAACTGCTTAGAAAAAGGAATTTGCTGTCTCATTAATATAACTCTTTATCTTTCATCAACCACAACCACAATCAACGCCGTATATGTTTTTGAAAGATATTTCTTGTTCGAAATACAAAGAGTCCAAGCCCCATTCTAAAAGTGGTGAAACAAACTATTACTGTTGAGATGTAGTGGCTGTGTTGCAGTTGAGAAGCATGGTTTCCTGGGCCTGAACTTGTGAGGATAAGGACCCTATAAACATAAAGAAATATCTTAACAAATCCCAACAAGATGCGTTTGTGAAACACAACGTCCCCGTATATGACGTTTGACCTTGAAGGATGACCTTGACCTTGACCCTTCACCACTCAAAATGTGCAGCTCCATGAGATACAAACGCATTTCAAATATAAAATTGCTAGCTTCAATATTGCAGAAGTGACATTACATGAGCATATCACCCATATATTTGACCTTGAAGGATGACCTTGACCTTTCACCTCTCAAAATGTGCAGCTCCATGAGATACACATGCATGCCAAATATCAAGTTGCTATCTTCAATATTGCAAAAGTATTAATAAAATAAGCGATTTGGGCCACATATATTTGACCTCTGACCTTGAAGGATGACCTTGACCTTGACCTTTCACCACTCAAAATGTGCAGCTCCATGAGATTCACATGCATGCCAAATATCAAGTTGCCATATTCAATATTGTAAAAGTATTCATAAAATGAGCGATTTTGGCCACATATATTTGACCTCTGACCTTGAAGGATGACATTGACCTTGACCTTTCACCACTCAAAATGTGCAGCTCAATGAGATACACATGCATTTCAAATATAAAATTGCTAGCTTCAATATTGCAGAAGTGACTTTACATGAGCAATTTTTACCCATATATTTGACCTTGAAGGATGACCTTGACCTTTCACCACTCAAAATGTGCAGCTCCATGAGATACACATGCATGCAAAATATAAAGTTGCTATCTTCCATATTGCAAAAGTATTCATAAAATAAGCTATTTGGGCCACATATATTTGACCTCTGACCTTGAAGGATGACCTTGACCTTTCACCACTTAAAATGTGCAGCTC
Organism: Dreissena polymorpha; assembly: GCF_020536995.1. Taxonomy (NCBI): domain Eukaryota; kingdom Metazoa; phylum Mollusca; class Bivalvia; order Myida; family Dreissenidae; genus Dreissena; species Dreissena polymorpha. Next base: position 65,596,096 of record NC_068367.1, on the reverse strand, counting down.
CATGAGATACACATGCATGCCAAATATCAAGTTGCTATCTTCAATATTGCAAAAGTATTCATAAAATCGATTTTGGCCACATATATTTGACCTCTGACCTTGAAGGATGACATTGACCTTTACCTTTCACCACTCAAAATGTGCAGCTCCATGAGATACACATGCATGCCAAATATAAAGTTGCTTTATTCAATATAGCAAAAGTTATTGCAAAATGTTAAAGTTGGCGCAAACAGACCAACCAACAGACCAACCAACCAACCAACCAACAGACAGGGCAAAAAAGAATATGTCCCCCACTACTATAGCGGGGGACATAAAAATATATTCAATGAATTCAGAAATGTCATCATTTACATGGACCAAATATGAACCCTTGGGGCTTTGCTGTAAACACAATGTTTATATGACGGTTTTACCAGGATCAGTCAATGATCACTAGGACCAAGTTTATTAATAAAACAAACTGTGTAGGGGACCTCTAGATTATGCTCCATATCAAATATAAAATCCTTGTAAAACTGGGAAATCCTGGGGGTAAGCCAGTTTTGACCAAAACACATTATTTGGAAACATTTGTCGATGACTCACTTTACACTGTTGCACACCAAACATTAAATCTCTTGGCTATGCAGTTTCAAACAAGAGATGTGTTCATCAGAAACACAATGCTCCCTACTGCGCCGCTTTGAAATAAAATGTATATTTATCATTTGGCAGGTATAGAAATCATATCCCTTTCAAGCTTTTTACTTCCCTTGGATTTTGTCCAATCCAACCTGGGGGGGGGGGGTCTGTAGACTGTCACATATGACCAAGTCAGACATCACTGACAACCAAGGTTGTGTTTTATCAAAGAGACCATAGCCAGAGTTCATCATGTATCTATGGACATAAGTCCACAGGTATGTAATGAACAATACCATTCACACATAAGTACAGGAAAGACATGATAATTAGATCATTTAAAAAAAACTTTGACAAATCAATCATTTGAGTTATAAATAATCAAAATAAAAAATCTGTACAGTAACTGTGAAAAGAACTTAAATTGTTGGTAAGGAAATATATAATCTGACATTTATAATTATATAAATTACTTCCCTTAAAAATAATTGTCTCTAACAAATCTCTATTTTAGTAGCAAATAATTAAAAGCCACTACCATGACTGTAGATTCACCACTCAAAATGTGCAGCTCCATGAGATACACATGTATGCCAAATATCAAGTTGCCATGTTCAATATTGAATAATTATGTCCCTTTAAACCTTATTACTTCCCTTGGATTTGTTTGTTTGACCTTAGACCTTGAAGGATGACCTTGACCTTTTACCAAGATGTGTTTGCGCCGCTTTGATTTATTTAACAAAAATATATAAATTGGCAGGTCAGATAATTATGTCTATTTAAAGCTTATTACTTTCTTGAATTTGTTTTTTCGACCCCGTGACCTAGTTTTTGAGCCTGCATGATCCATATTCGAACTTGGCCTAGATATTGTCTATATACAACTTCTGACCAAGTTTGGTAAAGATCGGATGAAAACTATTTAAATTAGAGAGCGGACAGGAAAAGTGTGACAGACAGACTGATAGACGGACAGTGCTAAAACTATATACCCCCTTTTCTTCGAAAGGGGGCATAAAAAGATTAATAATTCGAACACCCAAGGAACATTCCTGTGAGGTTTCATTAAATTATGTTCAGTGGTTCAGGAGGAAATGTCCTTTAACGAAAACGTTGACAGACGAACACAAACACGTCGCCAACGGATGGACTGTGGATTCCAAAGTTTCCAAAATTCATCGAAAGTTTCAGGTCTCTAGTAGCGAAAAGTTTAAGTTAACCGCTACACGATTTAAAAAAGGGGGTTATCTCTCCAACTATGTCAGAAAAATCTAATAAAAATATGAACTTTCACAAGTTCACATGCATTGTTAAATAAATGCAAAGATTGAATCCCTTTAGCACAATACGTTTTTAGTTAGGGCAGCCACACAAGAGTATGGGATCAAAGAACGGATGAAAGGATGGACACAATAACGAATAAGGGTAAATCGTTATACCCTCCTTACCTCATATAGTGGAAACATCAATATATCCGTAGTCTACCAAAATTATTTGAATGACTGTGAAACGTTTTGCATTACAACCTACCTTGTAGATGAGATAATCTCTGCCCCTGAGCAGGGAAGTGTGGAGCCCCAAGGTTAGAGTGGCTGTACCCTGGGGGTAGGACTCGTTGAGCTTTGCCCCGAATTCCTGGCCCAGGATCTCGACGCCTATACTCAGGAATTGTCCTTGGGCGTCCAGCTCCAGCTCACCTGAGAGCATGTAATTCAGCTGAGTACCAAACTGTGATTGTATGGGGTCCTGTAAGAACTAGACAAATTAGATTCCAGTAATGTTATCAGTTTTTTTATAGACCCCTACACATAAAAATACATTTCAGTCACAGTAATGGGGTCAGTTAGCTATTCTGTTCCTGGCTTATTTAAGCGCATATACTGATGCCAGCAAATGACAACTGCCGTACCAGAATAAGAGAGAGAATGGTCATATAATTTTTTTCATGACCATTCAATTAACAAGTTATGTGGATGACACAATCCCAAAATATGGCTTTTTCAAAATTCTTAAAAGAAAACAACATCTTCTAATCGTATTAAAATAAATTGTAATTTACATATTACTGAAAATGCTTAATCATCTATAAAAAAGTGTAATTGCAGTCTAGTCAAACACGAATTTGTAACAATTGTGACGTAGAATATCACCCAATGCCGCAAGTCAGAATATGTAGCATGATGTTATAGAATGTCTCAGTTTTGTAATTTTTAGTGTAGAATGATACAATGTATATACACAACCTCATATAAGAAGGAACAATACCTGAAAGTTTGAAAGCTGAACGTTGAATTGTTAAGTGAACGCCCACAGACAGATGGAAAGACAGACAGATAGACGTCCGTCCAAGGGGATTCCTATACACCCCAGTTAACAGGGGGTATAATTAATAAATATCTTCAGGGCATATCATCACTCCAGTTGCATATCTGTATACTGAAAACCTGGACAGGTGGTAAAGTGTAGTTTATAGATATTCTTATTTAAAATAAATGCAGATAATTATTTCATAGAATGTTTACTGCATTTCAATAATTGTTTAACTTATCTTAAACAACATTTAATAAGTATCATGTTTAATTTATGAAAAGGGATTATTTGTAATATACAAGTGAAAACAATGAAACAACTTTTGGTTTAGAGGCTGAATTTTGACACAAAAATGTATGAAAATATGCCCTGACCTTTTATGCTTAACACTGATATCAAATCAACACTTATAAGTATTTATTTACTCAGTTTGACCAGTTAAATAAAAGAGTCTTTCCAGATTAGACTGTGCTGTCTGCACAAACAGCCACGACACTTTCCACTTTAATGGAATTTTTTGTTTTAAAGGCATATTCAGAAAATGTGTTCACTAATAAGCCTGGGATGACTTAACACGCTTATCTGGGACAACACTTTAGCACTGTTTTTCCAGAGCGCAGCTAATATACTACCTGTTTTTGTTGCTGCTGCTGTGGCTGCAGCAAGGCCATAGGCAGAGATTGTGTGAGTCCAGACAGTGAAGTCGCCAACCAAAAACTGGGAATGTTGGACAGCACTGTTCCTCGTGCGTCAGGTTCTCATTATTCGAGAGCAACGTATCGAGGTCAGTCAAGTTAACAGACGAGTCACTCAGCACCTGCTCTGTCTGTTAGATCCGATTATTTTATCTTGAGAGACTTGTCAAGACAGAAGTCAGACTCACCAAGCCACCATGCAAGATGTTCATAGGTGACACGCTAAATTGCTTGAGCGACTTGTAGTATTTGTGCAAGATGTTAATACCTGGAGTGCTTATTTTCTTGAGCGACTTGTAGTATTTGTGAGATGTTCATTGGTGAGGTGCTGAATTTGTTGAAGACTTGTAGTATTTCAAGGGGATGATCATACGTGGCGTGCTGAATTTCTTGAACAACTTGTATTATTTGTGGGAGATGTTCATAGGTGGCGTGCTGAATTTCTTGAGTGACTTGTAGTGTTTGTGAGATGTTCATAGGTGGCGTGCTGAATTTCTTGAACGACTTGGAGTATTTGTGGGAGATGTTCATACGTGGCGTGCTGAATTTCTTGAATGACTTGTGGTATTTGTGGGAGATTTTCATAGATGGCGTGCTGAATTTCTTGAGCGACTTGTAGTATTTGTGCGAGATGTTCATAGGTGGCGTGCAAAATTTATTGACCGACATGTAGTATTTGTGCGAGATGGTCATAGGTGGCATGCTGAATTTCTTGAGCGACTTGTAGTATTGGGAGATGTTCATAGGTGGCGTGCTGAATTTCTTGAGCGACTTGTAGTATTTGTGCGAGATGTTCATAGGTGGCGTGCTGAATCTTGAGCGACTTGTAGTATTTTTGGGAGATGTTCATAGGTGGAATGCTGAATTTCTTGAGCGACTTGTAGTATTTGTGCGATATGTTCATAGGTGGCATGTTGAATTTCTTGAGCGACTTGTAGTATTCGTGCGAGATGTTCATAGGTGGCGTGCGGAATCTTGAGGGACTTGTAGTATTTGTGGGAGATGTTCATAGGTTGCATGCTGAACTTGAGCGACTTGTAGTATTTGTTCGAGATGTTCATACGTGGCCTGCTGAATTTTTGAACCACTTGTAGTATTTGTGTGAGATGTTCATACGTGGCGTGCTGAATTTCTTGAGCAACTTGTAGTATTTGTTGGAGATGTTCATATGTGGCGTGCTGAATTTCTTGAACGACTTGTAGTATTTGTGGGAGATGTTCATAGGTGGCGTGCTGAATTTCTTGAGCGACCTGTAGTTTTTGTGCGAGATGTTCATAGGTGGCGTGCTGAATGTCTCGAGCGACTTGTAGTATTTGTGCGAGAAGGGGGTTTGGACTGTTTTCAACATTTACTTCAACAATGTTCTTCTTCTTGGATAATAATGTAATCTGAAAAGGAAATGGCAAGTAAACTAAAAATAGAGTGTTTTTAGTAACAAACGAATATGTCTTTAATACATGTAAATATGCTGTAACACCTTACTTAACACACCTGTTTGTTTAATGCAAAACATTGTTTCTATAATTGATATTTAGGATAGCGAAATGATTTTTGTGCAAAGTAGCACTCATAATAGCATTGTTTAAATGAATAACGTGAACCCACTTGAAATGTTGTAGCAAGTTTCCATAATTATCTTTTTTTAAAACAGACATAACTTCAAAAATGTGAGACTATACCACTTTAAATGTTACACAATACAACTTTTTGCTAATAAATTACTTAACAAGAGCTACGCATAACGAGTGCAAACGCTTTGGCTAGGGTGCAGTTTTGAATAAATGAAAGCTTGTCAGAAATTACTATTATTTTATAGAGGTCACAGTGACCTTAACCTTTGACCTAGTGACCCAAAAATGGGTGTGGCATGTAGACCTCATCAAGGTGCATCTACATATGAGGTTTCAAAGTTGTAGGTGGAAGCACTTTGATTTTAGAGCAAAATGTGAAGGTTTTAGCTCGACGCCAGCGGACGACGAGCTGGCTATGACAATACCTATAGTTTTCTCCGAAAACGCCGGGTTAAAAATTAAGAATAAGTGCTATCAATATAAAGTGTATTACTATTGTAAATTTAATATTAACGTTCTACTTATAGATGTTACAACCTATTAAAATCAAATAATTGTTTTAGCCAACCGTCAATTGTGAACTTTAGACAGTAACTATGGAAAAATTTGGAATAGACTTTTTAAGATTAGGAATTGGGCTGAATTGTTGCCCCAACTTTGACAGTATAAATAACTCTTTAAGGTCATACCAGATACTCAAGAAGCTGAGACATGCAAGCCTAATTGATATTGCTTATGGCCGAGTTGAGAGTCGAAGGGCATACTGGTTGACACTTCCAAACTGCTGTCATTTTTTTACGCCTTGTCTATTGCCAATTCAATGTGTGGCCAATTGGGCTTGGAGTGTAAAGTAACAAACCCTGATGGGTTAACCTTTAGCACCTCGTTTCAGATGTCAGAATTCACGCCTGAGGCATGCCCAGGGATGTACCATGAGTGTTCAAAACAAAGTCGTTACTGCCTTTGTACAGGTTATCCAACTTTTTATTGTTTTGATATTCTTTCTGGTGTCCAACAGCGAGAACTGATTGTTAGCTTTAACATAACTTTTGCTATAACTCCTTGTGTCTGGAACACTTGTTCCTATCCCTGCACTCAAGCTGAACTAACTCAGGCTCGAGTGTGGTTCACTCAACAAGGACATTGCAGTTGTTGAGAACAGTGCACGAGAACTCAACGTGCTCAGAATTTCCTGCACACGAATGGAATCGTTCAACAAAGCTGACCTTTTGAGGGCGTAGGTCAAGGTGGAGGCGCTAGGGTCAGGTCGAGTGGAAGGGTCGTCGTGAACTGAGGCTGCTAGGGTCAGGTGGAGGGACAGGTTTGTCCTTGACTGAGGCTCATGCGGGCTGGACTGGTGCTGTTGCCGCGCCAAATCAATATCGATGATGGTGCTCTTCTGAAAACAACACAATGGGTGATATGAACTTGAAACAAAGGTTTGTATTTCAATTTATAAAAAAACTATGCATTTTGATTGGATGTGAATTTTTTAAACAGCAAATCTTCATTCTTATGAATTTTTAATCTGGCATATCCTTAGTTCCATGTCCAAAATAGCATACACATGAATCAAATCAGACCATTATATATTTAAACATTAAAAGTGTTGGCAAGTGCTATATAAACCTGTAAATTCATTAAAAAAAAATTCTAAACTTGCAGAGATTTAATTTCATAAGCCAATATGTGGCTCATAAATATTCAAAACTCATACAAATTTCACATAAGCTAATCAGGGAGGACACTTTCCGACTAGACTTGATTTTCATAAAGAGGAGACTTCCTTTCAACAAAAAATTCTTTGAAAGAGTCAGTGTTATCCCTGATTAGCCTTAAAGACTGCACAGGCTAATCTGGGACAACAATTTAAGCACATGCATTTTCCCACAACACAGCTTATTAATATTTTAGCAGCTCCTTACCTGCATAAAAAAAGGGAAAATCAACTTGTACAAAATATATAGAGGATATTTGTTGGATTCTATGGGATATCAATTTTATTTCACGAGTGATCATATAAAATAATATTTTCACAAGTGGCGCTGCCACGAGTGAAAATGATCACGAGTGAATTAAAATCAATATTCCATCGAATCCAACACATTTCCTTTTTATTTTATGTTTTTTTTCACCGCTTATTTATATTGTAAAAGAATTAAACTGGATAATTTCGTTGGATTTATTACGTCATTTCGTCGAAAAAATGACGTCATTCACAGTAAAACAGTAAAAAATATAGATATTTTTCACTGCTATTTTTCACTGTTTAAAACAGTGAAATACCAGTTTTATTTCACTGATATTTCTCTATAAACCACCGGAGAGCATAAAATAAAATGTTTTTTATTGGTTCTCATTATATTAATCACTTTACTTTTACAATGCTTTCACAGATGTTTTACTGTAAATATATGTTTCAATAAATGGGAGGCAAACATTTGACATTAATGTCTTCCTAAAGTTGCAAAAACATTCATACATTTTTACCATGTCTTTACAGATCTTTGAATGTTAAAATATATTAAAATTCACAAAAGACAAAAAATCAAAAGTAAATAACATGTAACATGTAACAAGCTGTATACATGGGTGAAAGTAAAAAAAAAGGAAAAAAAGGAAATATTTTAGCTGGGGGCCGCAGGGCCGAAGGCCCCCGGAAGCTCCTAAAGGATAGCAAAATGATTTGCAGATAGGAAGCTATCCTCAAGTATAAGACCAACATATGTTGACAGTAATTCTTGCAGCTTACTTAACATGCATTCAATGGAAAACAAACAATGTTTATGTTTGTAAATGTACAATAACTTTATTCAGTCATTTAATGTATTAATTTTGTTTATTAAGCATACACTCTTACCTTAAAGAATTACTATAAATGTTTAATTATGAACACTATTTTGTGTGTCGGCATTGCTGGATGCATGGCCTCCCCCCCCCCCCCCCCCAACAAAATCTTATCAGATTTACTTGATTCACGAAAACAACAACTATCCTTAGTTGTAATACAATGTTAATATTAACTGCTGAATATGTTATAATTTTTAGAAATTTGATATTATGCTTATTTTTGAACATTAAGTCCATATAGGTTCCCTCCATACATGTTTTATTGTATTATTGCATTTGTTCTGTCTGTCTTTATTTAAATAAATTTCTCTCTTTATTAAAATAAATTTTGAGTCCACACTCTTATAAGAATAAGTGTCCTAGTTTGAATACCGATTTACTTTCATGGCCTTGATAAAAGGTAAACAAAGCATGAGAACCATGCAATGTTAGCTCTGTCAATTATAAAATAAGATTGCTTAACAACTATTGTAGCTCAGTAAATTATAAAATAAGATTGCTGAACAACTTTTGTAGCTCTGTAAATTATAAAATTAAATGGCTTAACAACTATTGTAGCTCTGTAAATTATAAAATAAGATTGCTTAACAACTATTGTAGCTCTGTAAATTATAAAATTAAATGGCTTAACAACTATTGTAGCTCTGTAAATTATAAAATAAGATTGCTTAACAACTATTTTTAATTGGCATATACATGCACGCCATTGTCTTAATAACCACTGTTTGTTATACCATAATTGTTCTCATCAGAATTTTGTATAAGACTCTTAAACAAACAGGAAGCAGAATTAACTTTAGCCTTGTTCTGGGAAAAATGGGCTTTACTAATGTGCAGTCATGACAGGCTAACCAAACACAACACTTTTTGCCAAGACTTGATTTTGGTTTAGAAGAAATTTCCTTTTAACAAAAAGTCCCTCAACAGCGGAATGAGTTGTTCCTGATAAGCCAATGTATGCAATGCAAACGCTAATCTTTGGATGGCACATAACATGAATTAAGTCCTGTTTTCCCAGAACCTTGTATCGCCTTATAAAACCATGTAACAGATTGTAGGCAGACTAACTTTGAGCCTCATTATGAGATAACAGGGCTTACTGTAACAGATTGTAGGCAGACTTACTTTGAGCCTCATTATGAGATGACAGGGCTTAGTGTAACAGATTGTAGGCAGACTTACTTTGGGCCTCATTATGAGAAAACAGGGCTTAGTGTAACAGATTGTAGGCGGACTTACTTTGAGCCTCATTATGAGATAACAGGGCTTACTGTAACATATTGTAGGCAGACTTACTTTGAGTCTCATTATGAGATAACAGGGCTTACTGTAACAGATTGTAGGCGGACTAACTTTGGGCCTCATTATGAGATGACAGGGCTTAGTGTAACAGATTGTAGGCAGACTTACTTTGGGCCTCATTATGAGAAAACAGGGCTTAGTGTAACAGATTGTAGGCGGACTTACTTTGAGCCTCATTATGAGATAACAGGGCTTAGTGTAACAGATTGTAGGCGGACTTACTTTGAGCCTCATTATGAGATAACAGGGCTTACTGTAACAGATTGTAGGCAGACTTACTTTGGGCCTCATTATGAGATAACAGGGCTTAGTGTAACAGATTGTAGGCGGACTTACTTTGAGCCTCATTATGAGATAACAGGGCTTAGTGTAACAGATTGTAGGCGGACTTACTTTGAGCCTCATTATGAGATAACAGGGCTTACTGTAACAGATTGTAGGCAGACTTACTTTGAGCCTCATTATGAGATAACAGGGCTTAATACATGTTGCCCTAAGAGTATTCCTAGATTAGCACGTACAGCAGCACAGGCTAATCAGGAACAACACTTTTCGCCTAGACTGAATTTTCGTTTACAAGATATATTTCTTATACAATATATTCAATAAAAGCGGAAAGTGTTGTCCCTAATTTTCCTGTGCTGACTTCTTTGCTAACCAATATTATACAATGGAGAACACGTGTTTTAAATATTATATTTACTAAGGTTCAAGTTATAGAGCTGTATAGGATGATGAACTTGAAATAGTGATTAATTTCGTTTTCTTTATCTTCAATTGGGAATTTAAGGATATCGTTTTGAGAAAAATACATAGTTTTAGGATTGGGAATGGGGTCAATTTTGGACCCGAAATTTGACCCAAAAAAACCAACACTGTAAACCCACTATGAACTAAACACCTCCCTGCAAAAAGGCTCTATACAACCAAGGCATTGGATTGAATAGATACATATCTAACAAGACTACACTGCAACGCCGATATATCGCGGTTGGTGGGGTCCAAAGATCATGAGCGCGATATATCCGGCGCGCGATATAACTCTAGAAATGTCTAACTTTATATTATTGCGGTTAATTTGTCAAATTTCCCAATGTTTTAATTTTATATACGGCGCTGCTACATAATGTATAGTAATACATGTAATTGCAAACCAATTCTACAATCAACATTTTCATAATTACATACGTACCGGTATCTGTAATCATCATGAAAACCAAAATGTAAATTATATTTTTTATTTTCATGTAAAATATCGCTCGCGAATCAGCTAAAAAGAAGAATTCTTGCCATAAAAAACGTATAAAATACAATTGTGCATAGATTCGAATTTACCCTTATAAGTAGTCCTAATTAAGAAACTGAAACAGCGTAACGGTAACGATACAGCCTGCTTGAATTTTAGTTTATTAAGAGGAAATGTCAACGTCACATAATTCGCGAGATACCGCGGTACTTTAGTTGAAATTTACAACGAAACTTTCAATGGAAATTAAATTATCTCAATGTTGTACCCGCTACGAAATTATTATTTACAAATAAATACACCCACGCCAATTTTTTATCACGAAAAAGAAATTCATGACTAGTACCGAAATTTAACGATTTATATACCTGTAAACTGCCAATATTACCTTTGCAATGACACTTGAATTGGTTATTTCTTAAGTGTTAAAAACAACCCCAGCCGTGTGTAAACAACACTATCACTTATCTACTGTTGTTTACGCTTCACTGCGTGCCATAGTAAGCCGCGACATCAATTGAACCTATGTTTTGACCAACTTTCATGATGATTGGGGCAAAAATTGTGACTTCTAGAGTGTTTACAAGGTTTCTCTATAGCCAAAGAAGGAAAACTGCCCCGCCCACTGGCGGCCATGTTTTTCAACGGATCGGAACCACTTTTGAACTCATCCAAGATATCATTAAGACAAATATTTTGACAAAGTTACATTTAGATTGGGCATGAAATGTGACTTCTACAGTGATTACAAGGTTTTTCTTGTTTTTGACCTAGTGACCTAGTTTTTGACCCGGCACAACCCAGTTTCGAACTCGGTCGATTATTCATTGGGACGAAGCTTCTGACCAAGTTTCATGAAGATGGGACAAGAAATGTGGCCTCTAGAGTGTTTACGAGCAAATGTTAACAGACGGACGGACGGACATACGATGGACAAAGACCGGTCACAAAAGCTCACCTGAGCAATCAGGTGAGGTAACAATAAAAGCTGCGCCATGAGCGCATGATACGCCCGTCGTTCGCCAATGAAGTAGTAAGGTAATAAATAACCCTTTGAATAATTTTTTTACTTCAGTTTATTTGTATTTGAATACATGGTTTATTTTATAAGTACATGAGCATGGAAATCACGAAATTTTGACGAACAAAGTCCCATAACTCTGGAACGACAATTCAGAATTCCGTCAAAAACGAAAGGGGATCAGGGTTTATCAATATTAAGATTGTGTTGAAATTTGAAAAAAATCCATCGAAGGATATTTGAGCTACAGTAGGACATTCAATGAAATCACGAAATTTTGACGAACAAAGTCCCATAACTCTGGAACGACAATTCAGAATTCCGTCAAAAACGAAAGGGGATCAGGGTTTATCAATATTAAGATTGTGTTAAAATTTGAAGAAAATCTGTCAAAGGATATTTGACGTAGTGTACGACATTAACAGACGGACGGACGGACGGACGGACGGACAGACGGACGCGGGGTATACCATAATACGTCCCGTCATAGACGGGCGTATAAAAAATCCATCGGGGGATATTTGAGCTACGGTAGGATACATGAACAACAATAACATTTAAGGTCACAGTGACCTTGACCTTAGAATGAATGACCTTGAAATGACCAGTGGTCATCTAAGTGTGCTTGCAAACCTTCATGTCAAGTTTGAAGACTCTATGTCCAAGCATACCAAAGTTATAACAATTTTAACATTTTAACATTTAAGGTCACAGTGACCTTGTGTGACCTTGACCTTAGAATGAATGACCTTATAATGACCAGTGGTCATCTAAGTGTGCTTGCAAACCTTCATGTCAAGTTTGAAGACTCTATGTCCAAGCATACCAAAGTTATAACAATTTTAACATTTTAACATTTAAGGTCACAGTGACCTTGACCTTCAAATGAATGACATTGAAATGACCAGTGGTCATCTTCTAGTACTGGCCAATCTTTATTTCAAGTTTGAAGACTCTAGGTACAAGCATACCAAAGTTATAACATGAAATAAGAACTTTAACATTTTTACATTCAAGGTCACAGTGACCTTGACCTTCAAATGAATGACCTTGAAATGTCCAGGGGTTACTTACTAGTTCTGGCCAACCTTCATGTCAAGTTTCAAGACTCTAGGTCCAAGCATACCAAAGTTATAACAACTTTAACATTTTTACATTCAAGGTCACAGTGACCTTGACCTTCAAATGAATGACCTTGAAATGTCCAGTGGTTACTTACTAGTTCTGGCCAACCTTCATGTCAAGTTTCAAGACTCTAGGTCCAAGCATACCAAAGTTATAACAACTTTAACATTTTTATATAGCTACAGTAGGACATTCAATGAAATCACGAAATTTTGACGAACAAAGTCCCATAACTCTGGAACGACAATTCAGAATTCCGTCAAAAACGAAAGGGGATCAGGGTTTATCAATATTAAGATTGTGTTAAAATTTGAAGAAAATCTGTCAAAGGATATTTGACGTAGCGTACGACATTAACAGACATACGGACGGACAGACGGACGGACGGACAGACGGACGCGGGGTATACCATAATACGTCCCGTCATAGACGGGCGTATAATAAAAAGTCAAAACAGTAAACATGGACTCACCAAGGCTCTGCTGTTCGAAGTGTTGATGTAGCCAACATTGGAGAAGATGTGGTGTGCTAGGCTGCTGCAATACGTCTTCGTACTTAATTTCTTGAGAGAGTTGTAGTATTTGTTAAAGAAGGGGTTGCCGCCGATTTCCATCAACATTTACTTTAACGATGTTTGTATTGTTGGCTAATAATATTTGCTGAAAAGGAAAACATAAAATGTGAGATTAAACAACTTCAAACGTGAGACTGCACAACTTTTAAAGGGGCCATCCAACAGATTGGTACATTGACAAAAAAAGTTGTTTCAGATTCGCAAATTTTCGTTTTTTATGATATTTTTGAGGAAATAGTAATACTGACAATTTACCATGCTTTTAAATATCCATTATATGCATCTTTTGACGATTTGAAAAGACGAATTAAAAAGTCGTTTGACGCAAAACGATTGAATAATTTGGAAAGTTCTGTTGTTGTAGTTATATTTTGGGAAACTACAAGGATTGTTTGTATAGGTAAAAAATACATTGCTCTAAGCATGCGCATTGATGGTCAAGTGGTCTAGGCGGGAGACTTTTAACTCCAGGACTCCAGGGGTCAGTGGTTCGAGCCCTGTTGAGGGTTATTTTTTTTCCTTTTTTTAAAGTTGTATTCTTGTGTTTTTTACGGGAGATTTTTAGGTCAAATGTTTAAATTTATCAACATAAAGCATTTAATGACATGCTTCATTCAATAATGCCAAAATCTGTTGGATGGCCCCTTTAATAAGAGACTGAGCAATACAACTTTAAATGTGGCACTACAAAACTTAAAACGTGAGAATGTACACCTTTAAAAGTGAACATATACAACTTTACATTTGAGACTATACAATTTTAAATGTGTGACTAAACAAATTAAAATGTTACAATGTACATCTTTAAAGGTGAAACTATACAACTTTAAATGTGAGACTACATGTATACAACGTTAAATGTGAGACTTTTTTCAACTTTAAATGTGATACTTTACTATTGTATAATATATCTTAAGAAACAAATAGATGTGAGTTGAATATTGTAAGTGTATGAGTACTTGATCACACATGTTTGGCTATGGATTAGACACAGATACAGAAATACAGATGGACGTCTATGGTGAATTCAGTGTACCACATCAGGGCTATAGATTACAAGCGTATGTGCATTATTACTTAATTAAAATAACCAAAAACGTAATTAAATTTAATATCAAGTGTACAAAAACGCAAAAATAAAGTTAATTACGTATTTCCCGTAAGAAAACCTTGCGTCACGAAATGCAATCATTACAAACACGGGACGTCTTTTTTTAGACTGGTTATTTCCCGTACAAAAATGTACCGAATAGTTTATACATGTATGCCGTCCTATGAAGAAAAGAAGACAGTCTTTCCAGCGGTTATCAATCTTTACTGTAATTATTTTCGTACACCCATCCGATTTCTACTTTCATTTTCTAAAAATATCAAAATGGCCACTCGTGGCCGTAGAAAGAGAATCCTCACACAAACAAACACTTTGGACAGGTATTTAGCCAGAATATTGGGGAAACCGAAAGATTTTGTGCTGCTTTGCTGAACGATCTGTTGCAAGATGTGATCATTTCTCCAGAGAATTTAGTTCATCCGTTATTATCGGAGATTTTGAACGAGGTTGTTAAACCCAAAAAACACGTTTATGGGGAGTGTAAGTGAAAAAACTTTAATAGAGTGGCGAAACAAACACCCGTTGCTGGTGATGGATATGGAAAATGGAGTTATGAAATGTACATTATGCACATACATGAAAAGTAACTTAAAACTAACTAATGTTGCTACAAATGTTGATTTATTTTTCACCTGCACATAATAATATAGTAATCTTAGTAGATATTTATTATATAATATATGTAATTCCCTAAATTACCCAATTGAGTAAAAAAACGGGGGTGAAAAAACCAATTAAGCTCAAAAGTAGGGGGTAAAACATTTTGCTAAAACTCTATTGAATTTACAAAAACCCTATTGTTGTCAAAACAGGGGGTGAAAAACCCAATTACCCAAAAAATTATCTATAGCCCTGCCACATCTTGCTACAGGGGACTTTTATAATTTTAATAGTTATTATTGCCTATTCTGGCTAAAACTATGCAATGTAAGTGATATTGAATAGATACAACATGTAGTTATACAGTGTATCTACATTATATGGCATCTTTTTGTAGGACACACCTTATATTGAAAGTTTCACTTCTAGTGTTGAAATTGTGTGCATTAGCATATCAAAGCAATAAGCCCCATTGTTTCTTGCAAACATATGGGCTTTGATTTAAACAATAATCAAATCCAATTACAACCCAAAAGCTGTATCAAAAGCATTGACTTCACTAAGGTACAATAGAAATGATTAGCGCTAATTGTTTACAACTGTATTATCCGTTGTGTGTTTTCAAGTGTTGCAGGCAAACGGCGGATCTGGAATAAATACAATAACGCTTTATGATCAACAACTGACTGATATACATTCTGAATTTTAATTACAAAGAAATAAAAAACGTATGAATGTGTGTTTGATTGTTTGCGTTTACCTACATTTACTATAATCTAATGTTTGTATATCAATTCAAATGTGTTTAATTAATTGACATTATTGTGCTATATACATGTAGTTAAACTGTCTGTCATAAATTGCTAGAATTAAAACAAGAGCTTTGTCACAGACTATACCACCACATGCCGCATTGCCACAGACTATGTTGCATGCTGTCTTCACAAAACAAGATAATCTAATTTATGTCGATTTTTAAGAATTATTATGCCATTATTATTTATGGCCATTTTTACCTTTGAACTCTTGAATTCATTCGCATGACAGGCCGTCCAATGACTGTGAACAGAAATAATGTAATGAGTCATGTAAAATCTCACAATGAAAGACATAGTTATGGCCCGGACAAGCTCATTTATGGCCATGTTTCACATTAGAACTTCAAGTGTGACCTTAACCTTGGAGATATTGAAGTAATTATTTTGCATGACACATTATCCAATGATTGTGAACAAAAGTACCAAGCAATTTTTAAATCTCACAATCAATGACATAGTATGGCCAGAACAAAAACATTTATGACCATTTTTGACCTTTGAACTCACAGTGTGACCTTGACCTTGGAGATATCAATGTAATTCTTTTGCCTGACACACCGTCCAATGATGGTGAACAAAGGTGCCAAATGATTTTAAAATCTCACAATGAATTACAGAGTTATGGCCCGGACAAGCTGATTTATGGCCATTTTTGACCTTTGAACTCAAAGTGTGACCTTGACCTTGGAGATATCGACGTAATTCTTTCGCACGACACACTGGCCAATGATGGTGGACAAATGTGTCAAATGACTTTAAAATCTCACAATGAAAAACATAGTTATGGCCTGGACAAGCTAATTTATGGCCATTTTTGACCTTTGAACTTAAAGTTTGACATTGACCTTGGAGATATCAACGTAAAATTATTTCACGTGACACACCGTCCAATGATGGTGAACAAATGTGCCAAGTGATTTTAAAATATCACAATAAACGACACAAGTTATTGCCCAGACAAGATCATTTATGGCCATTTTTGATCTTTGAACTCAAAGTGCGACCTTGACCTTGGAGATATCGAAGTAATTCTTTCGCGCGACAAACCGTCCAAAGATGGTGAACAAATTTGCCAAATGATTTTAAAATCTCACAATAAATGAAAAAGTTATGGCCCGGACAAGCATTTGACCCTTGAACTCCAAGTGTGACCTTGATCTTGGAGATATCAACGTACTTTTTTCACGCAACACACCGTTCCATGATGGTGAACAAATGTACCAAGTTATTTTAAAATCTAATGTTAAATGACATAGTTATTGTCCGGACAAACTTTTGGTTTAAAACACACCAAGTGACCCCGTGACCTAGTTTTTGACCCGGCATGACCCATATTCAAACTTGACATGTACATCATCTAGATACAACTTGTGACACCAAGTTTGGTGCAGATCGGATGGAATTTCGGGACAGACCAACAGACCGACCGACAGACCGACAAAGTGATTCCTATATATAGCCCCCATTACTTATTAGTGGTAATGGAGGTATAAAAATGATGTAATTATATTTGATTATAGGATATATATTTATTGTAGAAAAATAATATGTAAACAGTTATTCAGTCCCACCAATCAGCTTAATTCATAACAATCAACTTGTTAATGGCATACAGTAATAACGGCCAGTTATTACAGGGACCTTAAATAAATAAAAAAATCATTCACCTGATAATAAAAGACTAGTTAATTTACATGTGCTAAACATGGTCTACCTCCTGCAAGTTAATCTCACGGGTTTTCCCATTTTGCCCACGGCAATTTATCGCGGATATGTACTACAAACAAATCGGGCATTGACTTACACAATTTTTTTTTGTTTTAATCATAAATTACATGTAATAAATTAAAGTGCTGATGCAATAGTCATTTTTCTTTAACAAACAATTTCGAGCTGACGAAAATAAATGGTTTCACAGTTTTTGTGAAATAAACAACATAAACAATTTTTATAACATCTATAACTTCAAAATAGTAATAAAACTTAGTAAAATAAGTATATTAAGCCAGTAATTCTCATGACGACTTAAAACATGTGCTAGAACTAGGGGCTAGCTCTGTGAAAAGTGTCCTTTTTATGGCAAACCGTCAATTGGGAATTTTAACCAGTAATTATGTTAAAATATAGACGTTAAGAGATTATGAATGGGACTTGATTATTAGCCCCTATTTTCAAAATAAATAAAACTGTAAGGTCTCACCTGAGGCTCAAGAAGGTGAGATGACATGCTGGCCTCGCTGTGATTGCTAAGGGCTGAGCTTGAGTTCTACCTAATGTTGGGTTGGAGTCAAAAGGCATACTGGACCACACGACAAAACTGCTGTCATTTTTCAACACTTTATCTAGTGTCAGCTCAATGCGAGGCTGTTTTGTCTTGGAGTGTGAAGTGCTCGTAACAAACCATGATGGGTACACCTTAAGCACCGTGTTTATGTTGTTGGGAAGAATTTGCGTCTGAACCACACCGATGTATTCATCGTGCTATGAGTGTTCATACAAAGTTTTTTTTGTCAGCAACTGCGTAAAAAGCATGTTCACTTTGAACATTTTGGATGCATAAGAGGACAAACCAGGATGGTCCATAATGCTACTACTATTGAAAGCAGAAGTAGACCCCGTGGATAGCTTATGCTTCGATCTATAACTGTTTAACTGTTTCTAGATTTTCTACCATTATTCCATGTGTTGCTCTGTTAGTCCAACAAAGCATGGAAAAAATTATCCAACTTTTTATTCTTCGTACTATTCGTTGTGAAGTCCACAATCAGTGACTGTTGGTGTT
Source organism: Dreissena polymorpha (assembly GCF_020536995.1). Classification (NCBI taxonomy): domain Eukaryota; kingdom Metazoa; phylum Mollusca; class Bivalvia; order Myida; family Dreissenidae; genus Dreissena; species Dreissena polymorpha. The sequence continues at coordinate 65,577,461 of NC_068367.1, read as the reverse complement.
ACCATAACTACTGCTATAACTCAGCGTGTCTGAAATACTTGACCCGCCTCCGGCACTACAGCTTAACAAACTACTTAGGCAGGAGTGTGGATCGATCAACAGGGACATTGCAGTTGTTGAGAACAGCTTGTAAAAACTCAACATGCTCAGATATTCCAGCAGACCGGTATTGTTCAATGAAGCTTTGAAGCAGGAGGTCAAAGGGGAGGAGCTAGGGATCAGTGAAGGGGAAGGGTTGTCCTGGACTGAGGCTCCTGGGGGTCCGACTGGTGCCGTTGCCATGTCAACTCAATAACAATGCTCCTGCTCACCTGAAAACAACAACACCATGGGTGATGTGAAACAGTTACGAAAGTGTTTATACAACAATCTATAAGAAACTAAGCCTCTTGATTGGATGTGAAGGTTTCAACAGAAACATTTCATTCTCATTAATTTTTAATCAGGCATTTCATTGTTTCCTTGTAAAAAAAAACATGAAATTTAATTCAATCAGACCATTTCGTATTAAATCATTAGAAGTTTTGGTCAATGTTATATTAACATGTAAATTCATAATAACGATTTTTTTTTCTCAACTTGCAGAGATGTAATTTCATAAACCAATATGCAACTCATTAATATTCATAATTGTCATCTCAGATAAGCATGTCAAGTCCACATAAGCTTATCAGGTAGGACACTGACTTTACTGAATTTTTATAAAAAAGAGACTTCCTTTCAATAACAAAATAAAGAAGAAAGTGTTGTCACTGATTAGTTTGTGCGTACTGCACGTGCTAATCTGGGATAACAATTTCAGCACATGAATTAATACCCATTTTCCAAAAGTGCAGCTCATGTACCTTTTAAGCCATTTCTTTCCTACATAACAATAAATAAAAAAATCAATTTGTTAACAATTTAATAATTTTTAATGGTACTCATTCTATCAATCACTTTACTTTTGAAATGTCTTCACAGATGTTTTACTGTCAACATATGATTCAGTAAATGGCAGGCAACAATTTAACATTAATGTCTTCCTGAAGTTTCAACAACACACACAACTTTTTTAACATACCTTTACAGATCTTTGACTGTTAAAATCTGCTTAAAATTTAAAATAGACACAAATTCAAAAGTAAATCAACATAAAACAAAAGGTGTATACATAATTGGACAGCAAATACAGTGCAACAATTAACTTACTGCTGATCTTACGCAATAAATTTAACAGCAACTAAATGGCAACAACTCACTACAGGAGCAGATTTTAAATTCTCTCCTTTGTAAGTGTAAGCTAAATTAATTAAAAAACAACTAAAGGGCAACAGCTCACTGCTAGCAAAGATCTGCAGTTCTCTTCATTGTTAGTGTCAGCAAAATTAAATAAACAGCAACTAAATGGTCACAACTCCCTGAGCATGGTTTAGGTATACAGTTCTCTCCCTTGTTAGCTAAATTAAATAAACAACAACAAAAGGGCAACAACTCACTGCTGGTGCAGATCTAGAGTTCTCTACCTTGTGAGTGTCATCTAAAATGTCCTTCATGATGCAATCCCCACACATGGAACGACCAAGTCCCCCCATATCACAGGACTTTGATACAGCCGATCCTTTCACCAGACAGTAGTCTTCTGTGCTGAGCAGTTGCTGTAAAGTTGAGAAAACCAATCTGAAACATTTTGTCCCAGTCAGTCTTTTGAACTAGTATGTACGAAATAAACCATCAATTTTTTCCCAATAAGGGAAAGTACCTGTACCGCGTCCATTAGGACTAATTAGTGTGATAATACCTGACATTAAACAAATTTGCAGTGTGAAATCTTTCAAATGGAAATTATAATGGATCTTTTTAATAGCACGGAACTTACTTTCACAAACCCATCAAAATATTATTTTACATGCATTTTTGATTAAATGTTTAACGTAAACTGGCATATACGGAAATGCATTTTAAATGTACTTTTGTGAAAAACTGCCATTCCGTAGAATGAAACATAGCTCTGAATCATGTCCATTCCAGACAAGAAACTATTTCAAAAAAGGCGCTGACTGATACAACAAATTGGGTCGCCCAATGGCAATCAAATATCTGCTAAGAGAAAGGCTTTAATCGCCAATTCAATGGAATTCTGCACCCCAGACACTGTAAAATCATTTATATTCCTTGGCATAATTTTTTTTTAAATTACTTTTTCATGGACATGTACATTTGTGGATGTCTGATTCTGGATAAACAAGGGCTGTTTGTAAAACATGCATGCCCCCCATATGGGCTGTCCATTGTACTGGCAGCCATTGTGTGAATACGACTTTTGTAACTGTGACCTTGACCTTTGACCTAGTGACCTGAAAATCAATAGGGGTCATCTGCAAGTCACGATCAATGTACCTATGAAGTGTCATGATCCTAGGCAAAAGCGTTCTTGAGTTATCATCCGAAAATCATTTTACTATTTCAGGTCACCGTGACCTTGACCTTTGACCTTGTGACCTAAAAATCAATAGGGGTAATCTGCGAGTCATGATCAATCTACCTATGAAGTTGCATGATCCAAGGCATATGCGTTCTTGAGTTATCATCCGAAAATCATTTTACTATTTCTGGTCACCGTGACCTTAACCTTTGACCAAGTGACCTCAAAATCAATAGGGGTCATCTGCAAGTCTTGATCAATCTACCCATGAAGTTTCATGATCCTAGGCGTATGCGTTCTTGAGTTATCATTCGGAAACCATTTTACTATTTCGGGTCACTGTGACCTTGACCTTTGACCTAGTGACCTCAAAATCAATAGGGGTCATCTGCGAGTCATGATCAATCTACCCATGAAGTTTCATGATCCTAGGCGTATGCGTTCTTGAGTTATCATTCGGAAACCATTATACTATTTCGGGTCACCGTGACCTTGACCTTTGACCTAGTGACCTCAAAATCAATAGGGGTCATCTGAAGTCATGATCAATGTACCTATGAAGTTTCATGATCCTAGGTCCAAGCGTTCTTGAGTTTTCGTCTGACAACCACCTGGTGGACGGACCGACCGACTGACCTACCGACCGACATGAGCAAAGCAATATACCCCCTCTTCTTTGAAGGGGGGCATAAATATGGAATTTTCGAGGGTCATTTTCCTGTGTCTGAATAAAATTCACGGATCAGTAAACCCACAAATTCTATATTAATTAATGTCCCAAAAATAATGATTTGACATATGTCACATTGTTAAGAAAAGTGTTTGTAATGCTTAATTTTTTTATTTTTTTATATTTTGATATATGACCAATAATTTCATTATTTTTCTAAGTGTATACTTTCGTTTTAATACTTTGTAAAAATAACCTACTGAATATATTATAATTTTTTTTTAATTGTAATTATGATAATCTGTGAACAAGTTCCAACACATGAATTAGGTTCTCTTCATACATTTTTGACTGTATTATTTCATTTTGTTCTTTCTTTATTTATTTAAACAAATAAACATTTCATTATCTAATTAAAATACATTGAATACCTTTTAACGGCAATTTATAAATATATTGAGATTTTACATGAAATTTTATATCTGTAAATTATATCACATATTTTTAAACTTAGTATAGCTTAACAATTATTTTTAATTTGCATGTAGATGCATGTCATTGTCTCATTAACCACTTTTTAATCATCTTGTTTTTAATACCATATTTGTTCTCATCGGAATTTTAAATACCACTCTACAATAGACTGGAAGCAGATTTAACTTAAGAAATGTTCTGGGAAAATTGTTTATAATGCATGTGCATATTGTGTCATCCCACACTAGCCTGTGCAGTCCTCATTGGCACACCTGAGACGATACTTTACCCTTAGGCTTGACTTTTGTTTTCAACAAGGGCTGTTTGTAAAACATGCATGCCCCCCATATGGGCTGTCCATTGTAGTGGCAGCCATTGTGTGAATACGATTTTTGTCACTGTGACCTTGACCTTTGACCTAGTGATCTGAAAATCAATAGGGGTCATCTGCGGGTCACGATCAATGTACCTATGAAGTGTCATGATCCTAGGCAAAAGCGTTCTTGAGTTATCATCCGAAAATCATTTTACTATTTCAGGTCACCGTGACCTTGACCTTTGACCTTGTGACCTCAAAATCAATAGGGGTAATCTGCAAGTCATGATCAATCTACCTATGAAGTTTCATGATCCTAGGCGTATGCGTTCTTAAGTTATCATCCGAAAACCAGTTTACTATTTCGGGTCACCGTGACCTAAACCTTTGACCTAGTGACCTTAAAATCAATAGGGGTCATCTGCGAGTCATGATCAATCTACCCATGAAGTTTCATGATCCTAGGCGTATGCGTTCTTGAGTTATCATTCAAAAACCATTTTACTATTTCTGGTCACCGTGACCTTGACCTTTGACCTAGTGACCTCAAAATCAATAGGGGTCATCTGCGAGTCATGATCAATGTACCTATGAAGTTTCATGATCCTAGGCCCAAGCGTTTTTGAGTTATAGTCTGACAACCACCTGGTGGACGGACAGACCGACCGACCGACAGACCGACCGACATGAGCAAAGCAATATACCCCCTCTTCTTCGAAGTGGGGCATAATAAATTTCCTTTAAAACATACATTCCTCAAAAGTGGAAAGTATCGTCCCTGATTAGTCTGTGTTAGGCTCATGAGGATGGCACTTTAAATGCATTAAGCCCCATTTTCCCAGATCGATGCTCACCTTGTAAAACTATGTTACAGACTGCAGGCGGACTTACTTTGAACCTCATTCTTATATAACAGGTCTGTATAAATGTTGCATTTAGTGTCGTCCTAGATAAGCCTGTACAGCAACACAGGCTAATCAGGGACAACACTTTCCGCCTAGACTGAATTTTATTTTAGAAGAGACTTCTTTTGCACAGGCTTATGTGGGAAAACACTTGATACAAATACATTCCATCCTGTTTTTCAAAGCAAGGCACATATGTTTTTTGAAACAACTCAATAACAGACTGGAAGAAGACTGAAGTTGAGTAGAATACTGCTGGGTTTCTTACAGTGCGTAAAATGTTGCTGAGTTTCTGCCTTGTTCTGGTCCATCTCAACTGACTTTGACGACTGATTGATGGGACGGCCTCTTGTATTTGGTCAAGCACCTGACGAGTACAAGGGAAAGTGATGGGGCTCAAAGGCTAACGAAATGTAAAAAACACTTGAGTTGTTGTTAAAACAGTGATTGTTAACTCTAACTCAAAAGCAAATTTTGGTAAAAATTGGATTAAAAATTGTTGCAGAGTGAAACTTGGTAGCAATTAGTGACAAAGATAAATCTCTTAATTATTTAGTTTATGACCTTAATTTTCTAGGTAGGAAATCATTTGACCTTACATTGTTGCAGTTGCATGCATACAAAAAACTGACTGTAAAACTCTTTTTTACTGTTTTAGGAAAAAGGGCGGGGCCCTTCCAATTGGGAAAAATTGATTTTTTTTCCCAAAAATTGGGACATTGGTGTTGCTGGTTTTTTGCTTAGAAATACTATACACTTGAGAATAAGGGTGTTCAATATTATATTAACTAAGGCTCAAGTTAGAGAGCTGGATAGGGAGACAAACTTGATATTGTGATAAATTTCTTTTTCTTTGAGTGGCATTATACACATCTAACAGTATATGCTATGTTTATAGGTGTCTATCGCAACCGTTGTTTATTTTTGGTGTTTCACTTCATATACACTTATATTTGTTAATGCAGCATCAAAATACTAAAACAATATCCCAGAAAGATAAAAATAATGCATTTTATTAACAACCGTATTTTTGTTTGACAACTGACGACAGAAATGATTCGTTTTCCTGCAACGATATATCTATTTATATGACTCACGAACACTAACTCCGATCCTTATAAAAATACAGTTCCGCTCACCTTAGATGACTGGGACAGTCATGTAAAATATCGAATATAATATATATTTTTTATAAACATCTAGTAGCAAGTTAAGTTACAGATAATTGGTCAGTTACCACAATTTTAACTTACTCTTTTGAACTGTTAATTCTTTTCAGCTCAATTCAACAGTGAACAAGAGTTCCGCGGTCGGAGATGACCGCATTGAAGCCGGATTTTTGATTTAAATGACAGGAAAGTACCTTTCGTGTTTTTGTCAATGCAATACTTAAATTACTGAAATATTGTTCAAAGGTCAAAATGAAATGTAAGTACTTTTCAAGGCATGAGCAAACCTTGTGTTATGTTTTGAATGCATGCATATACATGAACAACAATAACATTTAAGGTCACAAATATGAACTTGAATTGACAATTAGGAAAGTTTGATCTCAAGTTTGAGATTCTAGGTCCAAGCATACCAAAGTTATAACAATTTTAACATTTTAACATTGAAGGTCACAGTGACCTTGACCTTCAAATGAATGACATTGAAATGAGCAGTGGTGATCTTCTAGTACTGGCCAACCTTTATGTCAAGTTTGAAGACTCTAGGTACAAGCAACCAAAGTTATAACATGGAATAAGAACTTTAACATTTTTACCTACCAAAGTTATAAGAACTTTAACATTTTTACATTCAAGGTCACAGTGACCTTGACCTTAGAATGAATGACCTTGAAATGACCAGTGGTCATCTAAGTGTGCTTGCAAACCTTCATGTCAAGTTTGAAGACTCTATGTCAAAGCATACCAAAGTTATAACAATTTTAACATTTTAACATTTAAGGTCACAGTGACCTTGACCTTCAAATGAATGACATTGAAATGACCAGTGGTCATCTTCTAGTACTGGCCAATCTTTATTTCAAGTTTGAAGACTCTAGGTACAAGCATACCAAAGTTATAACATGAAATAAGAACTTTAACATTTTTACATTCAAGGTCACAGTGACCTTGACCTTCAAATGAATGACCTTGAAATGTCCAGTGGTTACTTACTAGTTCTGGCCAACCTTCATGTCAAGTTTCAAGACTCTAGGTCCAAGCATACCAAAGTTATAACAACTTTAACATTTTTACATTCAAGGTCACAGTGACCTTGACCTTCAAATGAATGACCTTGAAATGTCCAGTGGTTACTTACTAGTTCTGGCCAACCTTCATGTCAAGTTTCAAGACTCTAGGTCCAAGCATACCAAAGTTATAACAACTTTAACATTTTTATATTGAAGGTCACAGTGACCTTCACCTTCAAATGAATGACCTTGAAATGACCAGTGGTCATCTGTTAATCCTGGCCAACCTTCATGTCAAGTTTGAAGACTCTAGGTCCAAGCATACCAAAGTTATACCATGAAATAAGAACTTTAACATTTTTACATTCAAGGTCACAGTGACCTTGACCTTCAAATGAATGACCTTGAAATGACCAGTGGTTACTAACTAGTTATGGCCAACCTTCATGTCAAGTTTCAAGACTCTAGGTCCAAGCATACCAAAGTTATAACAACTTTAACATTTTTTATATTGAAGGTCACAGTGACCTTGACCTTCAAATGAATGACCTTGAAATGACCAGTGGTCATCTGTTAATCCTGGCCAACCTTCATGTCAAGTTTGAAGACTCTAGGTCCAAGCATACCAAAGTTATACCATGAAATAAGAACTTTAACATTTTCGAGCACGCCGCCACCCCCGCCCGCCCGCCCGCCCCCCCGCCCGCCCGACAACATCAATCTATAAGCCGAGATTTTTTCGAAAAAAATCCGGCTAAAAATTACCATATTTTCACTTTTACATTCAATTGAAAATTTTAGACAGTCGTTTGAGGAAAAAATATAGTTTTAGGATTGCGAATGGGGTGGAGTTTGGACCCCAAATTTGACAAAAAACAATACTGTATAAACACCAAAATTTAAAACCCCCTGGCAAACAGGCTCTATAAAACCAAGGCATTCTAAGTAATAGATTCAAATCATATTAACCATCGCACAACTGTGTAAAACCTCAAGGCAACATGGCAGGCCTTTCCCAGACCATTTTGGGAAAAAATGCTTTTTCAGGATTGAGATTTTTTGCGCGAAACATCCAAAGGCCTGCATGGGGATGACGGAAATTCTTCAGGTTTTGTGTTACTGTCAGAGGTTTGGAAAGCTTTAGGCTGAAGATGGGTTTGAGTTATTGATACTCAAGTAAAACAAGTACTAAGAAGTAAATTAGTGCTATTAACAGTGATATACACAAGAATAGACGCCATTTTACCTTCTATGATATCATGCAATTCTTATCCACTTCATTTTTGGTATTCTTAATACACAGGTACACTGTCAAATCAGTAATATTTGTGGGACATTATGCTTTGTTGATTTTAAGGGTTGACCGATCCACAAATTTAACACAAACACATGGGCATTTAACTGACACAAATTCCTCATTTATTTTTCCAAACTGAGCATACATGCTATACGTCCCGGATTGTCCGGGACAGTCCCGGAAATGAAGAATTTGTCCCGCTGTCCCGAAAATCTGTCAAATGTCCCGGAATTTACAAAATCCATAAATACATGTACCTTATCTTAGGCTTAACTGCACCCTGAATCAGTGTATTTCTGCAGCGTCTCCATGACAATGCCTACCCGAATAGGAAGACAACGCTACGTGTCAAAATTGATCAATTAACAGGGGTCCTGTTATCATATCGATTGTCTCACATTCGCGGTCAAACCGATAAGGCGGCATTGTTTAATGTGGTTGTTAATTGACTTTAATCTACTACGTCATTATTTTCCGCTGCGTAAGGGCAAAGGATAGTTGTTCACACATCTGAAGTCCAACATCGCTGAGTAAAAAATTAAAAGCAGTTTATGTTCTTACGTTTAACCGACAAAGAAGTTGTATTTGTTTTATTGTGATTGGTTGTATGTATTGTGAATTGATTTGAGTTGAGGATCTAACCGTACTGTATTGTTGTATTTTTTATTATATAAATGTTATAAATGAATAAAGGTGTATCAACAACTACGTATTACACACCGGTCTTAATAACAAAACCGCAGTGACGTCACCATCTATGTTTAGAACGCTTACACTGAAAACACGTAGCTTGTATCTAGTAACTGAAGTAGTAATGTTTAATTTGACGTTAATAGATCAAGTGTATTTCGGATAGGCTTTCGAACATTTGCAATTAACGATGCGAAACAAAAAAAAAACGTACCAAAAATGCATATGTCTATAAATATCGCTACATTCTATACATGTCCCGGAAAATCGGCAAAAGTCCCGGACAATTTAACTCAATGTCCCGGAATTGGTCTGAAAAATTATGGCATGTATGAAACTGAGAAATCCACGAATATAAATGATTTTAAAATATAAAAAAAACAATTATAGAGAAAATTGTATGTTATGTAAATTCTTCCTTTTTTTTTTCCACCTCATCTTTTTTGCATTCCTAATACATAGGAAATACACAAGCAGGCCTTTTTCTGGCATATTTATGGGTCTGTTAAATAGAACCATACACAAGCGTGTTCTTTTTTATGATAAGTTCCTCATGATTACTATATCTCAATTATATTTAAATTAGATGTAAACAATATAGTACTATCATTATATCATTTTATTATTATAATTTGAAGTATAAGAAAGAGTTATATAAAATATTTTTTCCAAATCAATGGATTTTTCGTGCGCAAAAAATCCAAATTCCACACTATTTGCATTTTCCCCCAAAATGGCAAGGAAAAGGTCTGACAAAGGGTCTATGTTACCTTCTGTGTATTCCGGTCATCCTTGTCCACCACATCCTCAGCAACCTTGTCCTGACTCAGCAGCCACTGGAGCAGCAGGATAGATTGATGTATTGCTTGTATGTATGCTTAGGATTCACACACGTTTATATACATGTTATAACAATCAATAACACATGTTAAACAGCATAAAACAATTTAAATTAATAAATCTCACATCCTGTGTTAATATTCTGTAAACATTACACAAAACATCAAAATATATTCCTCCAAAGATTACTTAAACTAATTCATATTTTAAAAAAACTATTCATCAATATACATTTCTTACATGGCATGGTGCTTATAGAAATAAAAGTCTAAAAATAGCCTCAGTTGCTATGTACATGTCCATCTATGTACAAATATTAAATTTTCAGTCGAAATGCTTTGTTTTTTCATGCATAGTTTACATTAACTAAATTTTAGGACAATAATGACACAAATATTATGAATACATAACATAATATGTTTTAGATGTGATGTTCAACCAAAAACCCTTACAGTGTATAAGCATATAACAATATGTGTACATAAATTATTTATATCTTTTACTACACACTTAATGTTGTATTGTAACATCACACACTACTATGTTTAACATACAACACATTTTCATTGAAATATTAATCGTATGCTAAACAACACATTTTGATTGAAATACTAATCACTAATTACAACAACTAATACATACATGTACACACTATTCCACTCTGAACACCAGGATGTTGTCCCCCTGCTGTCCCACAATGATAGATGATGAGGAGCTGCTGTAGCAGACTGACCATGGGTACCTCATACCATCCTTCTGAGTAGCCAGCGTAGCCAGCTTACTCTCTCCCTCCCAGCCCACCTGTAGTACAGTGTGGGACCAGTCTCCACAGACCAGCACCTGGCCTGCAGGGGTCACATGTAGACCATGTGGCCAACTTAGTGCTGGGTCTGTGTATGTAGCCAGGAGTGTGCCATCCCTGGCCAGGGTGTGAAGCTTGTTCTTCCAGTAGCTTATGATGTACAGCCTGTCTCCTGTGGGACTCACAGCACACTTCTCTACTGCAAAACAGAGTAACATCAAGATATTGAATTACTGTAAATGTAAAATAATCTTATTAAACATACTGCAGTGATATTGTATTACGCATATGTTGTTATAAATAGGCCTTTACACATCTAAAATATATGCATACATTTCAATGATTCAATAGTTAAGCGTGACAATAAACTTCAGTAGCAGAGCTATTGTGTTAACTTTTGACATGTTGAAATGCAACTGGTGAGTAAGATATGAATTGAATAAAAACAATTACACAGATGGAAACAATTACACATACTGAAACAATTGCACAGTTCTATCAACAGGTAAACATATTGTACATGTACAATCATTTAACAAACACAAAATTAAGACCAGGTCAGAAAGTGTCTCTTTCCCAGGAACTCAGTTTCTATTTATAGACATGCCATGTAGTGACAGTCAAAATACTTCATTACTCATGTTTATAAATCAATATTTCAGAATCTTGTTTTGGCTACTATGTACTGTAGCATTCAAAGGGCACATTTGACTTATATAACAAATATTTTATAATACATCAGCAGGTTTTCTGCTATTACATCTGAATTTTATTTTATTATCATCTCACAAAGTATATAACTATAATTTATAAGATTTTTTTTGAAAATAATAAGATAATGGCCTAAAGGGTCAATATTTGTTGATTAAAAAAAATACCAATTCGGTTCATTTAGTGGATAAAAATTCCCAAATTTGTCATTGTATGGATTTAAAATAAAACAATTTGACTAGACATAATACGAATGTTATCAGGATGAATTCACCATGATTCTTACCTGTATCATCAGATGACTTATCTTCATAGAGTCTGCAGAGCTGTTTGCCATATAGTGTGTACTTGAACAGAGCAGTACCAGAGCAGATAAACAGTTCTCCCTGATGGCAGGCAATACTTGTACATTCATGTTGTAACTCAAGCTTCCTACCAAGAGTGAGCTGGCTCTGGGTGACTGTAATAAACTGGACATTATGTGTGTTGCTAGCATTCTTATCCAGAGCCACCGCAACCTCACTGCGTGTGATCTGACACATGTCCCTTACATATTCAGTCACATCACAGTGACTCACCACCTGGTACTGCTGGTTCAGCAGCTTGAACCTCTTATTCTCCCAGTCTGCGACCAGCACCTGCCCATCAGTCAGAACACATATGTCTGTGATCCAACATACACCTGAATCACTTGGTATTCTCACATTGTGCTTAGCATTACTCTGGACATTAAACACCTTGCCTGACTTTCCCAGCAGAGTCAGTGCCTGCTGTATTATATGCTTACATTTTATGCTGGCTATAAGGCAGAGCTCCTTATTATCTCCAATTTTCTGAACAATTTCATGGAATTGTGACAAGTCATTGTGAAGACTGGTGCATTTATGAATAGAACTTGTAACTGACCCTTTAATGCTTATAACTTCATCTTTCATCTCGTTAAGTTCCTTCGCAGTAATATCAAATTCATTCAAGATAGAAACAACATTCCTACACATCTCTTCTTTTAAATATTGCTCATTTCCACCTGATGTTCCCACAGAATTATTACCACATTTATCTATATAAGTATTTAAATTGCCACGCATTTGTTCCATCATGAGTGCCCCATGTTTCTTGTATGTTCCCTGCAATGACTGAATGCTGGCCTCCTGACTGATCTGCAGGGTTTTAATTTCCCCCAGGACAGTTTCCAGCTCCACTGACAGTCCCTTCAGGCCTGAGGGCTGCGAGTTGGTCAGCTCCGAAATCTGGGTCACTTCTCTGCACTGGCTGAAATAAACAATTAATACATGTACATACCAAGGAATAGTCAGTGATATTATGTAATTTAAAACAAGTATAGTGTCAAATAAAAACATACATGGACAATAAATTAACACTTCTTGGGCTTAAAATGGGGGTTCATAGATAAGCACTTTTCCATCCATCTGCGTGACTTTTCTGTTGTATATAACTCAGCATGTATTTCTGCAACTTAACAAGTACAGTAACCAGGCATGTGAGCAAATGCGCACTTCTATATGTTGTTTCTGTTGTTTTCATCATAATTGTAGTAATGTCTCATATTTATACAAAAATGACATTTTAAAATAAGTGCAGTGTAAAATAAACAGTATTGCTTGCTACAAGAGGACTAACACTTTACATAAATATTTATCATTGTGTAATTTTACCCACATGCATAGTTTGATATGTCTTTTTCAACATACCCAGACTTATGGCCCTGTTTAGCAAAGAAATCACATTTAAAATTGTGTTGTGAGTAACTCAAAGAGTACAGCTGATAGAGGGATGAACTATTCTTAAAGTATAGCCCACCATGTGAAATTATGCACATTGATATTTTTTTAAAGTTTGTTTTTTTACATAAGAAGAGTTATGTGACAATCCCTTTAACCAAACGATAATATTTTTTCAATTACGAGAAGCGTTACTCAAATAGAGGGATACTTCTACAGTAACATAGTAATTGTCAGGTTAACTTGTGCAACTCCATATGTTTGTTCATAATTTAAAGACATTTGTGCAGTTGTGGGACAAATTGGATTGTAGAGGTATCCATGTACTAAGAATACATTTCTAGTAGTTAATATTGTTTTCAGTTTTAGTATCATTGTACACCTTGACCACACTATCCATAATAACACATGCAAGAAAAGATCATTAATGCTCTTCCATCCCACAAAAAAACTAGCATGACGTATATTTAATGTCTATTCCCAAACTCAGTATGTTCAATCTAGCCTGTGATGAGCGACTTATGACATGCAACTTGGTCTACTATCTCCCAATATTTGTTGTTGTTATTTAACCTATTGTGATTATTTTGCTTTTGTTGTTGTCACGTGATCTTTTTGTGGAAAAGTAAAGACACCATTGTTAAATGTTTGAATGGTCAGATTAGCGTGTGCAACTCCATATGTTTGTTCAAAATGTTCCTAATTATTCTTGAGTTATCATTAGGAAACCATTTTACTGTTTCGAGTCACTGTGACCTTGACCTTTGACCTAGTGACCTGAAAATCAATAGGGGTCATCTGCCAGTGATGATCAATGTACCTTTGAAGTTTCATGATCCTAGGCGTAAGCGTTCTTGAGTTATCATCCGAAAACCATTTTTCTAAGTTGAGTCACTGTGACATTTTAATTGTCAGGTAAACTCGTGCAACTCCATATGTTTCTTCATAATTTTTTGACATTAATGCAGTTGTCTTAAATGGATTAAAATTCAATTATTAAATGCATTTAATAATGGCAGTACTGTAATATAACTTTTATCATAATTGAAAATCTGCTTAAAATATTGTTATTATGGTTATAACAGGAACTAAAACTGACTACTAAATCTTTATAATTTCATGTTATAATCTTCTGTTACCTTTGACCTTTTGACCAAAAAATGGATTGACCTCTTAATTTTCCTCGATGTAAACATTAAACATGTTGCCTGGCTGTAGATCAAAGCATTCCCTAGATATACACTGTAACTCCAATATAGTGCGGTCCGTTATAACGCTGTGTCCAATATAATGCGGGGGGTCCTTGGATCCCGTTTTTTCTCCAACCTTCCATACTGATTCAAATCCATGTTATGCAACTTCATGTATTTTCATAAATTCAAAGAAGCCGGCAAAATCACAGCTTGATTGCTTTATTCGTCCGTTTAACTGATTTTAATCGATTAGAGGTTAAACGACACTCGACAGCTAATTAGTGTTAATCTGTTGTGTAATGTTAATAAAGGTGTGAAAACTTGCGAGTCGGTGTTTTATTACATGTATTCCCTATCAGAGCGGTTCGGTGCGCTAATTTCAATAAGGCAAGTGCAAGCGGAATAATTATCAAATTAAAGTTATCTAAAACGATTACCTGTTTATGTTTTGCATTTATCGTGTATTGTATTTAATTGTATAAACTATGGCTGTGTAAGTGTGTTATCGTTTATTATATGCTACACATGCTTGATAAATAAAAATATCTTTGTGCGTGTTTAATGTTTCAGTACGTATACGAAAAATAAATTTTAAAAGTCCTGATGATTTATTTACATGCTAACGCATTGTAATACTTAACAGAGATGCACTTAAATTTTTGCCCGTTATCAGAAAGTCCAAGGAAAGCACGTTTTTTACATGCTGCGTATGACACAATAAAACATTTCTTTGTACATGTATCGTATTGCATTCGATCTAAATTTAAATTCGCTCGTCCAATGAAAGCTGTGTCCCATAATGCACTGTACTATTTTTTCTGAAAAATGGCTTAGGCATATGAATTTGTTTACGAAGTTCGTAAACATATTTCTTGTCATAAATGTTAAACATTATTTTTTCGTAAGTGATGTAATTATATTGGATTATCGGATAAATGTGCACATTAGATAAGTGGTATGTATACTGTTATCGTTCGATTCGGTTTACCGTAAAACGTTCCGTATGAGGCGCATTTGTGTATAACGCGCATGTACTTTTTGAAGCCAAAAAAAACAGGAAAAAAAGTTTTTGAAGCAAAAAAAAAATTGGGGGGGGAGAAAAAATCCGTACCGTAGGCTAACTAAAAATTGTTTTATTTACATTGCCGATCTCACGCGTTCTTGTATTGTTTCAATTATTAACAAGGGCTGTTTGTAAAACATGCATGCCCCCCATATGGCCTGTCCGTTGTACTGGCAGCCATTGTGTGAATACGACTTTTGTCACTGTGACCTTGACCTTTGACCCTGTGACCTGAAAATCAATAGGGGTCATCTGCAAGTCATGATCAATCTACCTATGAAGTTTCATGATCCTAGGCATATGCGTTCTTGAATTATCATCCCAAAATCATTTTACTATTTCGGATCACCGTGACCTCGACCTTTGACCTAGTGACCTCAAAATCAATAGGAGTCATCTGCGAGTCATGATCAATCTACCCATGAAGTTTCATGATCCTAGGCCTATGCGTTCTTGAGTTATCATCCGGAAACCATTTTACTATTTCGGGTCACCGTGACCTTGACCTTTGACCTAGTGACCTCAAAATCAATAGGGGTCATCTGCGAGTCATGATCAATCTACCCATGAAGTTTCATGATCCTAGGCGTATGCGTTCTTCAGTTATCATCCGGAAACCATTTTACTATTTCGGGTGCCCGTGACCTTGACCTTTGACCTAGTGACCTCAAAATCAATAGAGGTCATCTGCAAGTCATGATCAATGTACCTATGAAGTTTCATGATCCTAGGCCCAAGCGTTCTTGAGTTATCGTCTGACAACCACCTGGTGGACGGACGGACCGACTGACCGACCGACCGACCGACTGACCGACATGAGCAAAGCAATATACCCCCCCTTTTTCGAAGGGGGGCATAATAACATAATGGACAAATATAAGCACGCATTTTCGAACGAAGATAATGAGTGATTTTTTGCCTGATATGTATCCATAAACCAAAGAATAAGTAATCGGTTTCAAAATGATTCTCAGTTTAATTTGTCTGAAATCGACCAATTTTCACAGCTGGAAAGAGACGTTACATAGACCAGCTCATGTCTGCCCAGTATCAAAATGAAATACCACTAGCATATCTGGGCATTTTTCATTCCAAGAATACTTAGAGTATGTATTTGGTACTGGGCATCATGGCTTGGGAATATTTATTGGTAGATTCCTCAAGAAACGCTCCACAGCAAGAAGGAATAAGGTTTATCAAAGTTGTCTCCCCTAGATAACAAAACTCTTCATTTTTGAGTAGATTAACAGTTGTGTGGAAAAAGTCTATCATAGGGAGAAGTTGTATTTATTTAATATCTACATCTATTATTTTATTTGTGAGCAATTATTTAACTGTTTGTTTTGTAATAATGAAAACAACATGTTTTTTGGGGGGGGGGAATATTTGTTCATACCTGGAAAAACATAATTTGTGTTGGCAACAAAAAATGACTTATAGCTGTAATGATATTTTGATCCTGGTTTTCTTACGTAAAGTATTTTAACTTACTCAAAAGTGACAAACTGAAAATTGATAACATATTATCTTTGTGTAACAAGTTTCTTTAAGGGCATTCTAACATTTATACCCTTAAATGTGCTTTTTATAAGTGTTTTTTTTTTCTCGAAAACAAATTATACATGCAATAATTAGGGAAAAGAAGTGATGGCCTAATAGTCATATCTTTAACCATTGAACACCTAAATAAAAATGTATCAATAAAAAAACTGCAAAAAAAGAGAAATATTTATTAAATGAAAGATTGACATCAAGATTAAAAACTACGTGTGCAACTCTTATCTTCATCGCCTAGTCTACTACTTCTAAACATCAAACATAAAAATGAAGAGGCAAAAACAATTCAGAAAATATTATAAATTGCTATTGTTTTTTTATCAATATATGTATCAAATAACGTCAACCATTATCTGCTAAAAATATGAATCCATCATCATTACACTGGTCAGAAACCTTAGGCTATTGATTAAAATTTGCACAATTTTCATATCAATTTCAAATTAATACAGTAAAATTTAGAATACTTCCAGCATCCAATGGTGACATTGATTAATTAAACTATATAGCCAATGTTGTTTTTTTCATTTTTATTGACAGTCGTAATAAAACCGACAGGACTGTTCTTTAATAGAAATAATGTTCTACTGAAAATCAATGGTGATTAAATCTGTATAAAAGCCTAGATTTAATTAATAAGAACCACGTTCATGAATATAGTAATTGAAAATTTTATAATGTTTCTCTGAGCGCAGTAAAGTACCAGCCGGGTTGTAGAGAAAATTTTAATGAACGCTTAGAAATAGATGTCGCCACAATTAAATGGGACTTGTACTCGCAATCAAACAATTGTCTGTTTGGAATTTTTGTACCAATAAAATGTCTACAGTAATTTAAAACGGACTGGTAATGGACTTGATTTGTTAAGGAGGATGAAATAAATAATGGTGCCAGGACTTTAAAGCAATATATAGTAATTTGATATGCGGCTTTTGGCACATATTGTATCTTTAGACATTAATAATAATTTTGCCAGAACAACTCTTGACATATGAGTCCGGTCATGCAAAAAAAGGTCTTATTCCATGTTTGGCCAGCGGCCCTGTCTGCTTTACTCACATAAGGTTTCAGGGTCTTGTTTGTGGAAAGGGTTATACTGACCAGACTGTGTGGATGTGAAGGCTGGTCGGGAACTACCCTAGCCCCACATGGCATAAGACCCATTTTCGCATGAACAGGTCACATTTTACATCATATAACCCTTTATTACTTAGATACGTATTTTTAGGCATTTGTAGTCCCTCAGAAAGTTAAATTTTAAACCAATATTCCCATGCAGTAAAAGGAAAAAAAAACTAAGTCCGTAAAAGCGGATTCTTCTACTTGTGTTCTGAGTTATAAGGATTTCTTCAAAAAAACAACCAGTTCAATTGTGGACTAATATCATCCCAAACCTTAAGACCATCTTATACCAGTTCTCAAAATTGCCCCGGTGAAATGTTGTTCATGATTTCATGAACACTTCAAGACAATCAGGAACTGTTCATGAACGGGTCTTGAAAAGTTCATTGTTTCTTCTGGCAGGAGCCGAAATTGTCAACAAACGTTAAAGGCATAAGTTTTTGCAAGTAATAAATACTGCTATTATAGCAGATCAAATTGGTTTTGTTACTTTGTTGTTTGTTGGTGTTTTTTGTTTGTTTTTTTTGGGGGGGAGGGCATCATTTCCCCAGTATTTCTGGCATACACCAACATCCAGCTAATTACAGATATTGGCAAACCCCATGTGACTTATAAGCACCTGGGTAGAACAATTGACCAATCCCGAAACCTTTCCCACAAATGGAATCCGAATTATTTTTAACTATTCTTGAACACTTTAAGAACTTTTTTAAACAACATGTTTCCTTCTGATGTTCTTAAAAATGGTCTACACAATGTTTTTGAACATATGATGGACTTTTTAAGAATCCAATATGTTCTTAAAAGGATCTGTCATTGTTCTTGAAAGACTTAAAAGACAAGTTTAAGAACGTTTTAAGGACATCTTATTTCAAGAACAGTTTACGATGATATCAAGAACTCAAACATGTACATTGCATTGCTGTTTTTACAAAGGAAGAATATTGTGTGCACAGGAAGTTGAAACGGAAGGCACATGGTTTATGTTATATTTGAAAGTGTAAGTCTTTAATAAATTACCGGCTGAACTGATCAGCCATTGGTTCCATTTCAAGTTCTTTGGCACTGTAAGTGTAACCATTTCAGGGAAACCATTGATTAGTAATTGATTCTTTAACTGAAAATGAGACTATTCATAATCTTTTCAATACATGAATTATTTATGAACATATAGTGCAAAGTTGTATTATGAAATTTAAGAGTATTATCAAACCACTTGTATCTCAGTTATTAGTGTTATATTTAAATTATTGTTATATGTTGCTATCAATATGTTAAGTGCTAATACAAGACTTGTTTCTTCTTACCCTGACCTGTTTGTTGAGCTTTGGTAACACTTATGATAACCTTTGCATAAATTGACAAATTCTTGTTCATGAATAGTTCATGAACACTTCATGCCACCTCAGTTCATGAACTCGTAAAGAATTATGGTTCATGAACTATTCACTTACAGTTCATGAACAGAAAATGAGCCATTGAAAAATAGAAGGAAAATGTTCATGAACTGTTCATGAACAGCAAAACCCTGAAGAATTTTTCAAGAATTGTGTTGTTCATGAACTGTTCAAGAACACTTCATGCCATTGATGTTCATGAATAGTTCATGAACATTTCATGCCATAATGGTTGAAGAATAGTTCATGAACACTTCATGCCACACTGGTTCAAGAATAGTTCATGAACACTTCATGCCATAAGGGTTCAAGAATAGTTCATGAACACTTCATGCCATAAGGGTTCAAGAATATTTCATGAACACTTCATGTCATTAGTGTTCATGAACAGTTCATGAACTAAAATTTCAAGAACTTTTCACAGACGTGGCTCATTTTCTGTTCACGAACTATTCATGGACAATTCATGAACTCAGTTCACGAACAGTTCATGAACTGTTCACGAATTATTCGTGAACTGCAGAACAACATTTCGCAGGGGTGGGACCAGTAATTTAAACTTCAGTATGTGTCACTCAACTGCAGATATGTCAAGGTCACTTTATATGGGACCATGGCAGTAAACTTCATTTGTGGACCAGTTGACACGAATTGAAACATTAGTCCAGTCAGATTTCAATCTTGAGACCCTATGAAAACACATTCTGAAGATACAAACCATTTCTAGTTGGAATAACTAGTGATAAAAGCAAACTTTGGCATCAATTCAGAACAAAGTGCAGCATTCAAACTTACGACCAATATTGGACATCATAGGCCCGTAACCTATGTTTTTGAATTCACCAGTTGACTAAAGACCATGCTGGGACAAATATTTAGGACTTAAAAAATCAGTTTCAATGTACAAAGACTTGCAGTCTGTCTATTCCAACTTCAGCCCTCATTTGAGATTGTATTTAACTTTAACCCTTTGCATGCTGGGAAATTTGTCTTCTGCTAAAATGTCGTCTGCTGAATTTCTAAAATTAGCATTTTCTTCGATTTTTTTCAAAAAATACTATCAGAATAGCGAACAGTTTGGATCCTGATGAGACGCCACGTTCTGTGGCGTCTCATCTGGATCCAACTGTTTGCAAAGGCCTTCAAAATTCATTCCCGCACTGAAAGGGTTAACTGAGCCTAAAAAGTCCAACTTGGGGTCAAATTGTGACTTAAAGTTCTTGCATGTGACTGGGTAATCATACTTCAAACAAGTAGAGGAATCAATATTATATATTATTCTATATCCAATAAATTCATCCAATCGGCATTCTTCATATGTACCACGTGACTGTCCAATATATTCCGGTATTGGATCCAAAAAGTCTGTATTTTTTCCATATTGGACAGTTGAGTACTGTCTAAGTACTCAACTTCTCTACAAGTGCACTAAGCAATTGTTTTATAACGATAAAAGCCGTTACCGAGAAAAAGTATCCGAATGTACTATAATCGATTCACACAGGCGATATTTTGCTTGTATGTCTCTTTTTAATACTTTCCTATTGAAAATATGAGAGGAAATAAAAAAACGAATCGAGAATGTGATATTTAATTTATTTTTATTGTTAGAAATAAAAAAAAAATGCAAAAGCAATTGATATTGTTATTGCTAGAAATTGAAAACAAATATGCAACAG
Source organism: Dreissena polymorpha (assembly GCF_020536995.1). NCBI lineage: Eukaryota > Metazoa > Mollusca > Bivalvia > Myida > Dreissenidae > Dreissena > Dreissena polymorpha. The sequence goes on along the minus strand of NC_068367.1, from coordinate 65,556,420 downwards.
CAATACAAAAAATCAATTTTATTAACCTCAATGACAACTTTAATCCAATGCTAGCCTAATAACAACTAAGTTACAATGATATGCATTTCCATTTTCCATTTTCTGTTCTTCCATCCATTTATCGAAATGTATTTTAAACCACAGTATTTGTTGATAGCGTTTGTACACATGCTCACCATTCTGACCCAAAGGCCAAAACACAATTTACGAATTCGTAATCCTGTCGGAGCGAGTTGTTTTATTCCTATCGAAGTTAACAATTATGCATGACAAACAAACAATCCGAAATACGTTTTGCCTTTTGGATTCGTTCAATGCTATCAAAATGGTATAATTTGCTACTAGATTTATTAAACACTACCACCTCCATATTGTTGTCCCTAAAATGCAGAGTCTTGCTTATACTAGTATGTTTTGTCAGAGAAATGACGTCACACGAGATACGTCATAAAGTGCGTAATCAATGAATGAAAATAAAAATACGGAAAGCTGGTTTTGTAATGAGGATATAGAATAAAAAGTTTATTAGACGTTTAAACTGTACAATACGTGATATATTTGGACTCGCACACAGTTTGAAGTCATATTGGACTCGCCTAACGGCTCGTCCAATATGACTTCAAACTGTGTGCTCGTCCAAATATATCTCCGTATTGTACAGTGAAACGTCTAATAACCTATAATTATAAATCTTTAATATATTGGCCCTGCTCTGTGAAAATGGGCTTTAACGCATGTGCATAAAGTGCCATCCAAGATTAGCCTGTGGTACATTTCATTTGAAGAAAGTCTCTTCCTGGCAAAAATCAAGTTTATAAGGAGGAATTGTCTTCCCTGATTAGCCAGCCTGTGCGGACTGCTCAACTAAACTCCTATTTTGATGGTTTAGTATATTATACTATTATACACTATTTAAAGCATTTTGTACTATTACACTTATCATATTTAAATAGACCAGTTCATATTTTCACATTTTCCCACTGCTACTCAATATTAGTTTTGTAACAATTCCCTCTTTCTAAACATTACTTTTCCATATCGTGGCAAACAAAACAGACAAACATTTACGACTTAATGGGTGTTGCAAAAATGTTATCTGAAAACTAGAAAACTATCTAAGTTTACTGTATCATGAGAAATAATTAGCTGTAATGTGTTTTTTACCTGTTTTTTGTTCATTTTCTGTAAACTTTCAAGACACTGGTCAATAATTCACACAGCACTGGCCTGAGATCCTGGGAACTTTGTCACTGGTCATTATTTGGTGGACAGAAAAATCAATGTATTAGAAATTTTATTACAGTTCATCTTGTCTGTGCTCGTGAATTTTAATCTTAATCAACCCATCCCAGTGGCACCAGTCCGGAATTCAGCATTCGTTTGCAGGGGATCTTGTGAAAACAGCCGTAAATAAATTCAACTGGACAGTACAAATTATGGACACTGGTGATTTTTTTACTTCTCCAGACATTGAATAATGCCATATACTATAATGCACAATCTACCAAAAAACAGCAGTATTAAGACTGCTTATGTCTTAAACACAAACAAGTCACATTAAAATGGACTTTAATTTTTGTTGACCTTTAAATGATAGCCAATATCCTGGCATAAATTCTTCATAACAACAAAAACAAGAAACCGTCGGAGACGGGTGATGCTCCCAAAAGTTTTTTTTTGTCACAATATTGCACTGTATATTCAGATAAAAGGAAACATCTTGAGGGGCATAACTTTGGACAAAATAATACGATAGATGGTTAAGCAACTTAAAAATTTCAAAGGGCCATAACTCTGTGAAATATCATCCGACCAGAACCGGCTGATAATATGCACATGTCCTCTTGGTAGTGAAGCTTCCCATAAAGTTTCATTGAATTCCGGTTATTAGTTGCTGAGAAATAGCCCGGACAAGAATTGCACTATATGTACAGTTAATGGAAAATTTCAAAGGGCCATAACTCTGTGAAAAATCTTCCGACCAGAACCCGCTGATAATATGCACATCTCCTTTTGGAAGTGAAGCTTCCCATAAAGTTTCTTTGAATTCCGGTTATTAGTTGCTGAGAAATAGCCCGGACAAAAATTGTGCATGGACTGACAGACAGACGCACACACGCACGGACAGACGAAGCGGCAACTATATTCTCCCCCCAAAATAAATTTTGGGGGAGCATAATAAACTGAAGAGCTTTGTCACAGACGTGAGGAATACCCCCACATGCCACATTGACACAGAATATTTTGCATGTTGTCTTCACAAAAACAGCGGACACCATGCTCAATGTTTCAGACCCAGTGTGGTGAAGATCAGATGAAAACTACTTGAATCAGAGAGCAGACACCATGCTGAATGTGTAAAACATACTATGTGACCCCGTGACCTAGTTTTTTATCTGGCACGGCCCATGTTCGAGCTTGGCCTTAAGATCATCTTGATAAAACTTCTGACCAAGTTTGGTGAGATTGTATAAAACTACTTGAATAAGACAGGGGACACCATGCTGAATGTTAAAAAAGCAGTAAGTGACCCCGTGACCTAGTGTTTGGCCCTGCATGGCCCATGTTCAAACTTGGCGTAGAGATCATCTAGATAAAACTTCTGACCAAGTTTGGTGCAGATATTGGATAAAAACTACTTGAATTAGAGAGCAAACACCATGCTCAATGTTTAAAACACACTAAGTGACCCCGTGACCTAGCTTTTGACCTGCCATGACCCGTGTAATTGTTCGAACTTGGACTAGACATCATCTACATACACATTCTGACCAATTTGAGTGAAGCTCGGATGAAAACACCTTGAATTAGAGAGCAGACACCATTCTCAATGTTTAAAACGCACTAAGTGACCCTGTGACCTAGTTTTTGACTCGGCATGACCCATATTCGAACTAGACCTAGACATCATCTAGATACAACATCTGACCAAGTTTGGTGAAGAGCAGATAAAAACAACTTGAATTAGAGAGCATGCAGACACTTAATACGGACTGACCGACAGACAGACAGACTGACCGACAGACAAGTTCACTCCTATATACCCCCTAAACTTTGTTTGTGGGGCTATAACTAGTTGCAATAATCCAACTCCCAGCTATTGACCCTCTTGGTCGATGGGAGTTGCAACTGCTTACGGTATTTTCCATGTCCCCTGCCCAGAATCCCACTTGCAGTTTAATCGGAAATATTAGCCACATAAACTATTTTCTGGCATAAATAAACACAAACAGATCGTAAATATATCCATAATGCGCAAATAAAAACAACTTACATGATATGTAATGCTCGCATAATATTGATATTAATCTAAAGTTTCAAACACGTTATCGGTTCTTTTAAATGTATATGTTTTTGCAATGGACAAAGTCGAGTAATTCCAAATTCGAAAATACGCTAAAAACCATCTTGGGAATCATCGGCCAGATAAATCTCGTGTCTAATCTACCAATCGTAATATACGGACTATCTCCGAAACATTCGTAAGATCGATCAAATAGTAAATTCAAAACTTCGGCTTTCGGTTTGATAACGGGTTTTGTATTGATATCGGTAATAACAGGTATTGTGTTTGTAACGATGTATTAGGCTGATTAAACTCGAGTTTATAGACCTACATGAGACATAATTTTTTTACATTAAAAAATGGGTTACAAGGAAGACCTCTGAGTTGTAAGTATGTACTTATAAAAGCTCAGAGCATTCAAGAAGAACTAGGGGTAAAACAAGAGCACTGCATAGCGGGTGCCAACGCTCGGCTGTGGGTGCAGTTTTGAAATATGGTCTATAAGTTGTAGTAGCAGCCATTGTGTGAATACGTTTTTTGTCACTGTGAATGGTGGTGGTGGTGGTGGTGGTAGCAGAAGAAATAGTAGTAGTAGTAGTAGTAGTAGTAGTAGTAGTAGTAGTAGTAGTAGTAGTAGAGTAGTAGTAGAAGTAGTAGTAGTAGTAGTAGTAGTAGTAGTAGTAGTAGTAGTAGTAGTAGTAGTAGTAGTAGTAATAGAGTAGTAGTAGTAGTAGATGGTGGTGGTGGTAGCAGAAGAAATAGTAGTTGTAGTAGTAGTAGTAGTAGTAGTAGTAGTAGTAGTAGAAGTAGTAGTAGTAGTAGTAGCAGCAGTAGTAGTAGTAGTAGTAGTAGTAGTAGTAGAGCAGTAGTAGAAGTAGTAGTAGCGGTAGTAGTAGTAGTAGTAGTAGTAGTAGTAGTAGTAGTAGTAGTAGTAGTAGTGGTAGTAGTAGTAGTAGTAGTAGTAGTAGTAGTAGTAGTAGTAGAGTAGTAGCAGTAGTAGTAGTAGCAGTAGAAGTAGTAGTAGTAGTAGTAGTAGTAGTAGTAGTAGTAGTAGAAGCAGAAGTAGTAGTAGTAGCAGCAGCAGCAGCAGCAGAAGCAGCAGCAGTTGCAGTAGTAGTAGTAGTAGTAGTAGTAGTAGTAGTAGTAGTAGTAGTAGAATGCATTACAAAAATGCAGTTAGCCTTACATTTGGTAAAATTTAAATATATTACAAGGGAGGCAAATCTGTAACAATAAATTTAAACTTATTGCATTTGTTTCCCCTGTAGTGTATTAACTCCCCTGTCATGCTTATATTTATATTAATCAACAAAATTAAACATTAACACAATATTTAATATACTAAGTATACAAAAAAATCTCATACTGTTATTATACGATTATTAATCGTCAGGCATTAATTTTCATAAATTTCGTCAGTCGACCGATCGGCGAATTTAAGATCCTAACCAACAATTATGCTCTATGTTTGAATAAAACAAACACTTAGTTGAACAATATTTTAAAACTTTACCGTAGACATGAGGCATTAAATTCCAACATAATCCATGCACACATTCACTGCTGTTTCGTAATCAGGATTAATCCGGTTTTGACACAAAGGGATGTTGATTACACAAGGTACTTAACTGACACGTTACACTTTAAAACGCGTGTGCAGTACAGATGTATCGAATGCGTTGACTTCGTTTATGTAGAATGGTAATGAATTAGCGCATTGTTTATAACTTTATTACCCATTAGGTGCATTGTGTTTTTCAGGGGTGTTGCATATAATCTTCACGCAGCGAATGCCGATGAAAGACAATAAACCAAATGAAAAGATGACGATGTGTGATCAACATGCGTATTTATCACAAATTAATAAAGAATATTTTTATTGCTGTTTGTTGTTTGATTGTTTGCGTTTAACCACACTTATTACTATTTTATATGTATCAATTTATTTATTTTTAAATTATTGACATTATTGATTTATATAACAGTAGTTTACTTTTTAAGAACAAACACACACATAGAGTTTATAATTTTAATGTTGATATCAGAATAAAAAAGCATTTTATTTGAAAAAAAAACACTGAACAATCTGGAACCTCTTTCGTATAACACAAACAGTTTTTAAACGGTATTGACAGCATTTTAATAACAAGAGCACCGCCTTGCGGGTGCAGACCGCTCATCTATTTTCTTTTTAAAGGTGAAGGGACTCTCATTTTCAATCACAAAGGAGGGAGGGGTGGAGTGAAGAGGGGTGCATTGTGTGGGGGTGTGGACATTTATTACATTATCTTCCAAAAATGCGAAAAAAAGGAAAAAAAAAATTGGGGGGATGGGGAGTGGGGGGGGGAAGGGGGTGGGGATTCTTGGGTGCGATGGTTGGACGGTATTTCAAACATAAAATAATAAAAATAAATATTTGTGTTTTTTAACCGTTTCAAAAAAAAAATGGGGGGGTGAGGTGGGGGGGGGGGGTATAGTGTGAGGGTGTGGTGGTAATTTGTGAGATGATCTTAAAAAAAAAAAAAAAAAAAAAAAAAAAAATTAGGGGGGGGGGGGTGATTCCGGTGGGGGGAGGGGGGGGGTGGGGGGGGATTCTTGGGTGCTATGGTTGGACGGTATTTCAAACATAAAATAATAAAAATAAATATTTGTGTTTTTTAACCGTTTAAAAAAAATAATTGGGTAGGGGGTGGGGGGGGGGGTATAGTGTGAGGGTGTGGTGGTCATTTGTGAGATGATCTTAAAAAAAAAAAAAAAAAAAAAAAAAAAATAGGGGGGGGGGGATGGGGGGAAGGGGGGGCACGGGCGATGGTTATGGTGTGGAGTCTATTGTGGTATGTCAGGTAAGAGCAGTTTTGTCAAAGTATCAATCAAATCTAATCATAAATAAAGAAGTTATGGCAATTTTAGCAAAATTTAATAATTTGACCTTGAGAGTCAAGGTCATTCAAAGGTCAAGGTAAAATTCAACTTGCCAGGTACAGTAACCTCATGATAGCATGAAAGTATTTGAAGTTTGAAAGCAATAGCCTTGATACTTAAGAAGTAAAGTGGATCGAAACACAAAATTTAACCATATATTCAAAGTTACCAAGTCAAAAAAGGGCCATAATTCCATAAAAATGACATCCAGAGTTATGCAACTTGTCCTTTTACTGTACCCTTATGATAGTTTGCGAGTGTTCCAAGTATGAAAGCAATATCTATGATACTTTAGGGGTAAAGTGGACCAAAACACAAAACTTAACCAAACTTTCAATTTTCTAAGTATAAATGGGCCATAATTCCGTCCAAATGCCAGTCAGAGTTACATAACTTTGCCTGCACAGTCCCCTTACGATAGTTAATCAGTGTTGCAAGTATGAAAGCAATAGCTTTGATACTGTAGGAATAAAGTGGACCTAAACACAAAACTTAACCAAATTTTCAATTTTCTAAGTATAAAAAGGGCACATAATTCTGTCAAAATGCCAGTCAGAGTTACATTACTTTGCCTGCACAGTCCCCTTATGATAGTTAGTAAGTGTTGCAAGTATGAAAGCAATAGCTTTGATACTTAAGGAATAAAATGGACCTAAACACAAAACTTAACCAAAATTTTCAATTTTCTAAGTATAAAAAGGGCACATAATTCTGTCAAAATGCAAGCCAGAGTTATCTAACTTTGCCTGCCCAGTCCTCTCATGATAGTAAGTAAGTGTACCAAGTTTGAATGCAATAGAATTGATACTTTCTGAAAAAAGTGGACCTAAACGCAAAACTTAACCAAAATTTTCAATTTTCTAAGTATAAAAAGGGCACATAATTCAGTCAAAATGCACGCCAGAGTTATCTAACTTTGCCTGCCCAGTCCCCTCATGATAGTAAGTAAGTGTACCAAGTTTGAATGCAATAGCATTGATACTTTCTGAGAAAAGTGGACCTAAACGCAAAACTTAACCGGACGCCGACGCAGACGCCGACGCAAACGCCGACGCCAAGGTGATGACAATAGCTCATAATTTTTTTTCAAAAAATAGATGAGCTAAAAATCATACCAAATAGAACACATACCCAAGAAAATAAATAAAAGTGCCTAGTTTGATTTGCTATTTGATAGAATAAGACTAATTGGCAATTGGCTGCGTTGTTACAAACACTCGTTAACGGTTATTCGATCCCACTTGCCCGCTAATCATAACAATGAACGTGTGAATGGCATACATTAAGAGGGTCCATTACTGTCCCTTGATAACAAAAGACTAGTTAATTGGCATGTGACAAACATGCCCCACCTCCTGCAGTGATTCTCAAGCGTGATCCCGCATTCGTACCACGATTTTTCGCAACTGCGATTGATCGCGAATATGTATTACACACAAATCCGATATTGACTGACGCATTTTTATTTAATTCAAAATAAAAAATCGGCGAATTTAAGTGCTGACGAAATCGTCATTTTTATAAAAATGACGAAATTTTGTGCTGTTGAAAATAAATGGTTTCACTGTATTCTGATAATATTTTTACTGATCCACTGTATTTTACTAAAAGGATGATGTTTCATTGGACTGATAATTATAGATTTAGGATTACAGACCAGTTGCTTCAGTAATATTGTTCAGAGTGTGCCCTGTTGGCCGCGTATGCATTCTTGAATTATCATTCAAACAAGAGTTCCGCGGTCGGAGATGACCGCATTGAAGCCGGATTTTTTATTTAAATGACAGGAAAGTACCTTTCGTGTTTTTGTCAATGCAATACTTAAATTACTGAAATATTGTTCAAAGGTCAAAATGAAATGTAAGTACTTTTCAAGGCATGAGCAAACCTTGTGTTATGTTTTGAATGCATGCATATACATGAACAACAATAACATTTAAGGTCACAAATATGAACTTGAATTGACAATTAGGAAAGTTTGATCTCAATTTTTTTATTAGCAAATTAGTAACATATTGTTTGAAGTTTCCATCAATTTCATTATCAAATGTAAGAAAATAAACTTAGATGAAATAATACTATTTATTGTTTTGCTTTCACATACCTACACAGAAATCCAGACAGAACTTTAACATTTTTACATTCAAGGTCACAGTGACCTTGACCTTCAAATGAATGACCTTGAAATGTCCAGTGGTTACTTACTAGTTCTGGCCAACCTTCATGTCAAGTTTCAAGACTCTAGGTCCAAGCATACCAAAGTTATAACAACTTTAACATTTTTACATTCAAGGTCACAGTGACCTTGACCTTCAAATGAATGACCTTGATGTGTCCAGTGGTTACTTACTAGTTCTGGCCAACCTTCATGTCAAGTTTCAAGACTCTAGGTCCAAGCATACCAAAGTTATAACAACTTTAACATTTTTATATTGAAGGTCACAGTGACCTTCACCTTCAAATGAATGACCTTGAAATGACCAGTGGTCATCTGTTAATCCTGGCCAACCTTCATGTCAAGTTTGAAGACTCTAGGTCCAAGCATACCAAAGTTATACCATGAAATAAGAACTTTAACATTTTTACATTCAAGGTCACAGTGACCTTGACCTTCAAATGAATGACCTTGAAATGACCAGTGGTTACTAACTAGTTATGGCCAACCTTCATGCCAAGTTTCAAGACTCTAGGTCCAAGCATACCAAAGTTATAACAACTTTAACATTTTTTATATTGAAGGTCACAGTGACCTTGACCTTCAAATGAATGACCTTGAAATGACCAGTGGTCATCTGTTAATCCTGGCCAACCTTCATGTCAAGTTTGAAGACTCTAGGTCCAAGCATACCAAAGTTATACCATGAAATAAGAACTTTAACATTTTCGAGCACGCCGCCCGCCCGCCCGCCCGCCCCCCCCGCCCGCCCGACAACATCAATCTATAAGCCGAGATTTTTTCGAAAAAAATCCGGCTAAAAACCACTTTACTATTTCGAGTCACCATGACCTTGAACTTTGACCTAGTGACCTCAAAATCAATAGGGACCATCTGCGAGTCATGATCAATGTACCTATGAAGTTTCATGATCCTAGGCCCAAGCGTTCTTGAGTTATCGTATGACAACCACCTGGTGGACGGACAGACCGACCGACCGACAGACCGACATGAGAAAAGCAATATACCCCCTCTTCTTCGAAGGGGGGCATAATTATTTTAAAGACAATAACAATAACAATATAACTTGTTTGTGTGTTGTTTTTTTAAAAACTATATAACGCATAAAAATAAATGTTTGATTTAAATGAATTATGCATGAAATGCACACTTTCCACGAGGATACCATCAAGGTTTTCATCAGAAGTCTCCGAAGTAACTGACCATGATTTTATCGTAGAGGAGTACACTTAACGGATGGATTAGATTGCTTGGTATAACTAAGACACTGACATTATCGATTGGTATTTGCACGGGGTTATTAATGCATGACTAATTCACAATTGCGTGTTTTATTTACATTGCTGATCTCATGCGTTCTTTTCGAGTGTCTATAATTGACAGGAGACTTTAACAACTCAAACTTCTAAACACCATTACTGACATGGCGGGCGATAAAACAAACAATGGAGGTGTGAAGCCGTTTGCCGGTTGGCATGTTTTGATTATAGCCCAGCTACACAAAACTTGACAGGTGACGCAAATTGCTCGATAATCACAACCCCAAGCTTAACAAGACATATGAAAACGTGTAAACAAACACAACATCAATTATATTAACACATTTGAAAAGCAAGAAAAATCAAGAAAAATAATCATAAATATATCGGAAAGACCTTGCCGACATACTATTGTAAATCAACAAGTGCCCCCAAATAAATTGTGTAACCCTTGTACAGTAGGGAATAATATTGTGGGAAAAAACAATAAAATCTAAATGAAAATGGCTTCCTTGTTTTTCATTTTCTTCTTCAAATTTATTTGATTTCAATGCTCTCTACGTACCTGAAAAAATAGAAAATATTGATGTTAACTTTATAACGTTTGTCCATCTATATTCAGATCGTAAATATAACACAATTATTAATATAGTTACAGATAAAAAAACGGGGAACAAAATGATGTGAGTTACCGTAACTGGGTAACTTACAGGGAAACAATGTCTTGACATGGCTGTAGTTGTGCATAACGCGCATCAAGTTTTTAAAATAAAATTTGGGGGTAAAAAAGTGCGTCTTATACACAACGTTTTACGGTATATGCATGTATTTGTGGATGACAACACAGCATGACGATACACAGGACCTATATTATAGGCTAAACTTTACCTGTTTTTATAGCCCCTTAAATAAATAAGCTCAAAACTTATTACGCTGTCCGTTTATAACGCTGTTGCGTGGCTTGGACCCCGTCATCCGCGTTATATTGGAGTTACAGTGTATTGTGGAACACAATTGGTCTACGGACCAATGGACAAACGGACTAAAGAACAGATGCAAAGCAAAATAACCCTGCTTCATAGAAAAGGGTCCTCTATTTCTAAATATAGTCTGAGTATAAATATTCTAGCCTGTGATAAGCCGCTTATGACATGCAACCCAGCGGGTTTTTTTCTTCTTTATTAAGTACCTGTAAAAAGTATACTTTCCCAATTGAAGAAAAACAACGAAATTCCAAATTGCTGTCAGAAAATTTTCAAAAAGAAAGGCAAATTCATTCAATTTTTTTTCCAAAAGTGCATTTTCTGCAAGTTAACAAACAAGTACAAGAGGGCCATGATGGCCCTGTATCGATCCACTGCTGAAAAAAGGCTGAAAATATTCTCGGCATGTGCAAAAACTTAAATATAGGCCCTATTTAAGCACATGTACACTTTTGTGACACCCGGGGCAGGGTCAAATTTGACCCCAGGGGCATAATTTGAACAAATTAAGAAGAGAACTATTACATGTCACTGCATACCAAATTTGGTAACCCTATGCCATACAGTAGTGTTTTTCCCAGGCCATTTTAGCGTGGCGAAAAGCCACACCGCCCTCCTGGATCGCCATGCTGCCCTTTTCAAAGGCAAATTTCGCCACGCGCCCTTCTTTTCAAAGGCAAATTTCGCCACGCGCCCTTATCGATAACATCTTTATTGCCTTACGATCTAACTTGGTCCGCAAAATTAGCGTCCTTGATTGTCTGTGACGCTCCGACTGTGCTTGATTTACTGGAGAGATGTCAACGTCTAATCGACTATATTATTTGAGCAGATTTAATCTATTACAGTGCTCGATTTATAGGAAGACTGCTCCAAAGCTGTGAATAAGTCATGCGTGAATAACCCCGTGTCAGTATCAATAGATAATGCCAGAGGCTATGTTATACCAAGTGCACTTACTTCAGAGACTTTTGATGAAAAACTCGATGTTATGCTCATGGCAATTGTGCATTGCATGCATTATTCAGTTATATCAAAACATATATTTTTACGCATAATTACATTTAAAAACACAAACAAATTTATTCTTTATCGCTTTTGTCTTTAAGATAATTAGATCTAATTATTTGAATAATTACTGAGACGTATACTAATTTAACAAAATGCCAATCGCGTATACGATTTAACGTTGCCATGCGCACCTGTCGCTTACATCATTTGACATTTGAACAACAAGGCGGACTATACAGAATTAAATTGCGACTCAGCAAAAATGGCAAATAAAGTCATAAACGATCGAATTAACGAAGGAGAATATACATTAAGAAGGAATTAATGAAATGTCTGTGATAATCAACGATGCATAAAAATGTTTTAGATAGCAACAACATTATATATTTATTTGTAATCTACTTGGTGGATGTATATCACGGAAACGAGTGTTTGCATATTGTTAGCGATCAATTTACTCGCAATGTTATTTTAAACATCTGGCAAGATTATTGTTAGAAAATGGGATAAGACAAACATGGTTTCATTTATATGTTAGTGGATCTGTGTATAATCAGATTCATGTGCATATATTGCTTTATTAGGTTTGTGGTGCTGTACAGTTTATTGAAACAGCATGGAACTGTACATTGCAAGGTAAATATAAATCATAGTCAGTTAAATACATCAATTACCATTTAATGTGCTTGTTTATATGTTATTTTTTTCCACAACTGCTTCAGATGCGATTACATGTTGCCCTGTAGTTCAGGTATTCAGGGAACGTTTTTGCCCTTTTTTGCCTAAACTGCGCGCTAAAATGCCCTTTTTGAAAGTAATGCGCCATGCCCCTTTGCCCTCCTGGGAAAAACACTACATATAGTTATATACAAGAAGATTTTTCAAGTTTTCACAAAATAGGCCTTATATAAACATATGTTCAACATTGTGACCCCCCGGGCAGGGTCAAATTTGACCCAAGGGATAAAATTTGAACAAATTTGGTAGAGGACTATAAGATGTCACTACATACCAAATTTGATAGCTCTAGGCCCGATGGTTGTGGACGAGAAGATTTGTAAAGTTTTCACAAAATAGATCCTATATAAGCATAATAAAATTATGTTTCATTTTGTGACCACCGGGGCAGGATCAAATTTGACCCAAGGGGCATAATTTGAACACATTTGGAAGAGGACATTTAGATGTCTCTACATACCAAACTTGATAGCCCTAGGCCCAATGGTTATGGAGGAGGAAATTTTCATATTTGTGACCCCCGGGGCAGGGTCAAATTTGACCCCAGGGGCATAATTTGAACAAATTTTAAAGAGGTTCATCCCAGAAACATTCCTGAAAAATTTCATCAGAATTGGACGAGTAGTTTAGGAGAAGATGTTTAAATGAAAAGTTAACGCACTGAAGTACGCAAGACGGACACTTAACCATGACATAAGCCACGCTGGCCATTGGCCAGTGGAGCTAATAAAATGAGCACTTACACTGAACATGTCAAGCCAAAATGAATGTAAATCAATATTGGAGTTTATTTTTACTTTTAATACCAAGCAATTAATAAAAACCTATAATTCACAATCGGAAGATTTAACTATGTGGTTTTGTGCCCTAATATTTGCCAATTGATAAGATACAGGTACTTTTTTTTAGGGAATACAAGTCAGCTGCAAACCTGGTCTTCTATCTCCAAATATGTTGTGTTGTTATTTAACCTATTGTGATTATTTAGCTTTTGTTGTTGTCACATGATCTATTCATGGCAAAGAAAATACGCCATTATAAATTGTTATAAAGGAGGATCCAAGAGATTGGTCTAATAAATTGTTTATTTAAATGTGATATTGAAATTTCATACAGTAGCAAGCCTAGTGTCAATGATTGTTTTTAAATTGGGTTATATGAATAATATTTTGCAATTAATTTTATACTCTACATAAGAAAAATGACAACTTTTTAAAAATTTGTTAAAAATATATTTTACTTTTCTTCTCATTATTTGCAAAAAATGTTTAAATGGCAGCAAAGCAAGAGCATATCACTCTTCATTAACTATTTTCACATTCAAAATGTTAATTTCCCAATTTTAATGAATTCAAAGACACGAGAGATGTTTATGATTATATTACACACAATTTTTTTTACAGTTAAGTGTACTTAATAGTGAACACAGTGGACTGCACATTTTCAACAAATATACACAGACCAATGTCTTAAGTAACTAGAAATGGCGAGGGAGAGGCCGACGCATATCTCCGTGCTGCATGTTTGACCCAGGGGCGCTCCAGGGTTGGTATTGGGGCCATGCATAGTTGAGATTGACCATATTGTCATAAGAGATCTTCAGTATCAATTTTACGTAACTCAGTGTAGAAATGAAGAAATTAATGCAAAATAACCTAAACAAAATGAGTGAAAATCTCTGACCCGGGCCCAGCCCAACCCACACAACTTTTGACCCAGGGGTCAGATCAGAATTCCCGACAGTGCACTGTCGCACATATGCTCATACCTACCATGTGTGTAAGTTTCAAGGTTCTAGTGCTAATAGTGTAGGAGGAGATAGTGGCCAGAAAGGACAGCGGAGATCACCACATAAGTGCCACTTTTTTTCCAAAAAGCGTGGGGATAAAAAAGTTTGCAAATAATATTCATATTCAACTAGAAATATATAAAGTTAACTTTTTTCTCAGCAACGAAACATGACAGGTATCACTAAAGATGCCATCTAACAAAACAATAAATTGTAACATGAAAAGTGTAGTACAAAATTCCTGTAAAATAATGTATTTTCTTTTACTATCAATAATTATTTATTAAAAAAAGAAACCAAACATGCACTTGCTAATATTATGTTCTGGAACATAAACAAGAGGACCATGGGCCCTAGGGCACTTACCTGAGGCCCAAATGGACTAATATATTATGAAAAGGTGGATTCATGAATATTAAAAGTACTTTGTGAAACATAAATATTTAATTTCTTGGTATATACTTATTTTCCGCTTTGGCCAAGATATCATTACAACAAATGTTTTGACCAAAAAGGACATTTTATAATGGTAACAAGATTTTTTTTCAAATATGATCCTAGCATGACCTAGTTTTTGGCCAGGCATGACCCATGTTCGAACTTGGCCTAGAAATTATCTAGACAACTTCTGACCAAGTTTGGTGAAGGTCCGATGAGAACTACTTGTATAAGAGAGCGGACACGAATAGTGTGACAGAAAGACAGACAGACAGACATACAGACCTACCGACCGATGGACAGTGCGAAAACTATATGCTGCTAGTTGGGGGCATAACAATTCTGCTATACAGAGATGGGTACTAAAGCCCCACGTGAAATGACTAGATATTTTGTGTTGAATGATTATCATTTGTTATTTTGTATTAGCTGGTATCTTACTGTGTATGAGGTAATTATTGTGAGTACAAATATATAAAAAAAAAATAAGGAACTTACATGCTTTATTATATATACCATCAAATGTGCATAAACAATTCAACAAAATATAATTCATTTCTAAGTGGAGAAATAAAAACAAGTCAACATTTTGGAGCTTTAACCTGCT
This sequence comes from Dreissena polymorpha, assembly GCF_020536995.1. Classification (NCBI taxonomy): domain Eukaryota; kingdom Metazoa; phylum Mollusca; class Bivalvia; order Myida; family Dreissenidae; genus Dreissena; species Dreissena polymorpha. The sequence continues at coordinate 65,541,211 of NC_068367.1, read as the reverse complement.
ATACCTGCAAGTTAGGTTAGAGAGATGAGCCCAATACCAATAGGCTATTCATGTTCCAAGGAAATGCTGTATAATGCCCTGTTTACATAAAACGCACTTCAGGTTGTATATTCTACCTGATACTGGAGTGGTGGTACGTAAATAAAAAAAAACTGCAGAAAAAATAAACCAAATTAAACCACTGTCAAATTATTCATGCTTTGATAGCTGGAAAAAAGTTTCAAGAGGATACCTCATGACTATTATTGAGTAATTTCACTTTGTTCATATGTACAGATGGCCAGAGGAAGGGATTAACATACAGAGTAATGGCAAACCTATAACCTGTAAGATACTTTGTTACTATTATTGAGTAATTTCACTTTGTTCATATGTACAGATGGATGGTCAGAGGCAGGGATTAACATACAGAGTAATGGCAAACCTGTAACCTGTAAGATACTTTGTGACTATTATTGAGTAATTTCACTTTGTTCATATGTACAGATGGCCAGAGGAAGGGATTAACATACAGAGTAATGGCAAACCTGAAACCTGTAAGATACTTTGTTACTATTATTGAGTAATTTCACTTTGTCCATATGTACAGATGGCCAGAGGAAGGGATTAACATACAGAGTAATGGCAAACCTATAACCTGTAAGATACTTTGTAACTATTATTGAGTAATTTCACTTTGTCCATATGTACAGATGGATGGTCAGAGGCAGGGATTAACATACAGAGTAATGGCAAACCTGTAACCTGCTTTTTATACTAATTCTCTTGGTCAATTATCCTGTCATCCCATTTTATATGAAAATACTTCTAGTTCAATTTGTATGAACTGTCACGGCTTTCATTATTTCCGTGGTAGTTAAACATGTTATATTAATGTGACTTTTTTGTGCTAAGCCCTTTTTGATGTTTAAAATGTTGAACCACATACCTAATGTATCCATAGGAGTGGAAGGGTTGCTGTTCAACAAATGGCCTAGGTTTTTATACCTGAGCAGAGTTACTTTTAATTTTTATTTTAAATAATTTGTGTGTTATTAATTGAATGAAATACAGTATTTTGAAAATTAAATCTAAACAACAAAAGCTATACTGAGATGGGTACTAATGAGTATATGAATAAAAATAACTTGTCCATTTGTGCTGAAAAATGCTTCAAAATTAAGAATAAAAATGTTGTCAGTATTATATTCGCTAATGTTTAACATACACAGCTCGATGGAAGATAAACAAAATGTTGAGATCTACAAAAATCATTTTTTTGGAAAACTTTCCATTCGGAATTTTTAGGTGTTATTTGGGAAAACATACTTTTTGGCAAGTATCTTCAGTTACTTTCCGAGACATTGCAGGATCTACTTCAGCGGACATACAGACTGATGGACAAAAAGAGGGACATACATACATAAAGATAGGTAGGGTAAACCTATAGTCCTCGTAAGTAAAACTTGTAGCGAAATAAACATGTACATATATAAGACACTGTTTAAAGTTCGAAACATCAAGGTTTTAAGTTCAGTTGAGCTAATTGCAATTTAAATTTCAATTCATGTTGTTTTTGTAATATCCTGAAGAATTGTTTATATAATTGCCCTTAGATAGCAAAATATTGTCAAATCCATTCATAGGCACAAAATTGTTCTTATTGACTGGTTCACAATGATAACACAAATAAAGGATATTTGTTTGCTTTGGTAAATCATACATTTTCATTCATGAGCAATCAGAAAATTAATATTTTCCAATTGGCCCATGAGCCACAAGTAAACATTTTTTATTCTTTTTTCTTATTCTTATGATCACAAGTCATCCAAATGTAAAGTGTTTAACGGGATCATAATGACAACAAATGAACGTAAAGCACATCATTGCACAGAAAAATGTTAAGGTTATTAATACTTCTTGCTTTTTTCACTGTTTAAAATGATGAGTTTCAACATTTCATTTAAAAATATTTTCCTATTGTTGTAATCATATTATAATGATAACTAAACAACTGAAGATTGACAATATTATTACCTGTGTTGATCAGATACACACTGAGGGCAGCACAGCTGTTTGTGCAGGTTGCAGAATTGGTCAATTTTATGGTCCTTATGAACATCACAAGTTTGTAGAAAATCCACCACCTTTTTTGAAACTGGCCATTTATCTATATCAACCCTTCCAATATATTTATGTTTTGCAAACAATTTGCCATGCAGATGAATACAGTTTCCACAATAAAATCGTTCACACTGTTTACAATAGAAGTCAGCACTGGTCTCAACATAATTCTGGTCTTCACAGGCATTACAAATATAGTCCTTCACTTCATTAGAACCGGGCTCTATTGAAGACTGAGAACTTGTTGCCATTTTGTAGGTTAACTAGTTTTAACAAAGTCACTTTCTGACACTATAATTACAAACAAATCTGCATCAGTATAAAAACATATGATACATACATATATATTATATACTATTTATATAAGATCAACAATTACCACTTATAGGACTCAGAAAATATTATTTGAACTTGTCCAACGTATAATTCTAAAATCTCTTTGCTGCACAGTTTTGTGGGACTAGTGACCAGCCTCACTACGTCATGATGTTAACTGTCATGTGAGAACATGTACAGTGTCAGTTTACTTTAAACCTACTGGAATGAAATTGTAAGAAGTGCATTCAATAAAATGCTAATTTAAACTGACTTAAAGCACAGAATACATATAGTACAAATGACTGCCCAGGTTAACAAGAATGTTACATTTCATTTAAAACTAATTCCAGATGGGCTATGTTATGACGTTTGAACTTAAATTGTGGCTTTGGCATGGGCCTTATAAAGAATACTTGTTAAACAATACAATATAGTCACTACTTATAAAGAATGTAAAATTATGCCTATGCTAGCCAAACTTATTTAAAGGGACCTTTTCACGTTTCGTTTAATTGACTAAATTAAAAAAAAATGTTTCAGTTTCACAAATTTTCGTTGTAGTTATGATATGTGTGAGGAAACAGTAATACTGAACATTTACTGTGCTCTAAAATATCCATGAAATGCATCTTTGACGATTTAAAAACGTGAACATTATAAAGCATTGCAACGCAAAACAATTGAATAATTTGTGGAGTTCTGCTGCTGTCGTTATATTTTGTGAAACTACAAGGACTGCTCATATAAAGTTTGGAATAAATCAATCTTTATATATAGTATGAGCACGGATGGCAGAGTGGTCTAAGCGATATACTTTTACTCCAGGGTTCAGTGATTCGAGCCGATTTGAGAAGTACTTTTTTCTTTCGATAATATTTTTTACTAGAGCTTTTTAGATCAAATGTTTACATTTATCAATATAAAGCATTTAATGACAAATATCAATGCTGTACATGCACAAATCTTTGAAAAGGTCCCTCTTAAGGACAAAGTTTTATGGATTGGTTTCTTATATTTTACATATGATCTTGAACAGTGAACCTTGGACCTAGGGGCCTGGTTCTTGCACTTAATACTCTTCCAAACCATGTTTGTAACTTCTACCAAATAATTAGAAAATCTATCTTATTGCAGTGGACAAAGTGTTTTCTTTATGTCTCCTTCAGAGTTCATATGATAACAAGAAATATGTTTGTCAGAAACACTATGTACCCTTCTGCGCCGCTTTGAAGCTATATATTTGGCATTTGACCTTGAAGGATGACCTTGATCTTTCACCACTCACAATGTGCAGCTCTATGAGATACACATGCATGCCAAATTTCAAGTTGCTATCTTCAATATTGCAAAAAGTTATGGCAAATGTTAAAGTTTGACGCAAACACACAAACAAACACACAAACAAACCAACAGACAGGGTAAAAGCAATATGTCACCCACTTTAATGGTGGGGGACATACAAAGTTTGTACAAATAACACCAACAAACCTCTTTTTAGATTAGTTGAAAGTATAGCAAGTAGGATTACACTTGTTTTATTTAAACCATGAAGATAAATTAAAACAAGGGCTGTTTGTAAAACATGCATGCCCCCAATATGGGCTGTCAGTTGTAGTGGCAGCCATTGTGTGAATACGTTTTTTGTCACTGTGACCTTGACCTTTGACCTAATGTAAGTTATCATCCGGAAACCATTGTACTATTTCGAGTCACTGTGACCTTGACCTTTGACCTAGTGACCTGAAAATCAATAGGGGTCATCTGCCAGTATTATCAAGGGGGAGTGAGAGGGGGGTATAATGTGGGGTGGGGTAATTTATAAGATGTTTAAAAAAAAAAAATAAGGGGGGGGTGTGTGGGGGGTAGGGGGGGTTGGGGGATGAGAGGGGGTAATAATGTGGGGTGGGGTTATTTATAAGTGGTTTAAAAAAACAAATTGGGGGGGGGTGGGGGTGGGGGGGGTAGGGAGGAGTGAGAGGGGGGTATAATGTGGGGTGTTGTAATTTATTAGATGTTTAAAAAAAATTGGGGGGGGGGGTAGGGGGGGGGGTAGGGGGGTGAGAGGGGGGTATAATGTGGGGTGTGATAATTTATAAAGTGTTAAAAAACAAGGGCTGTTTGTAAAACATGCATGCCCCCCCCATATGGGCTCTCCATTGTAGTGACAGCCATTGTGTGAGTATGCTTTTGACACTGTGACCTTGACCTTTGACCTAGTGACCTGAAAATTAATAGGGGTCATCTGCGAGTCATGATCAATCTACCTATCAAGTTTCATGATCCTAGGAATAAGCGTTCTTTAGTTATCATCCGGAAACCATTTTACTATTACTGGTCACCGTGAACTTGACCTTTGACCTAGTGACCTCAAAATCGATAGGGGTCATCTGCAAATCATGATCAATGTACCTATGAAGTTTCATGATCCTAGGCATAAGCGTTCTTGAGTTATAATCCGGAAACCATTTTATTATTTCGGGTCACCATGACCTTGACCTTGGACCTAGTGACCTCAAAATCAATAGGGGTCATCTGCGAGTCATGATCAATGTATTTATGAAGTTTCATGATCGTAGCCATAAGCGTTCTTGAGTTATCATCCGGAAACCATTTTACTATTTCAGGTCACCGTGACCTTGACCTTTGATAAAGTGACCTGAAAATCAATAGGGGTCAACTGCGAGTCATGATCAATCTACCTATCAAGTTTCATGATCCTAGGCATAAGCGTTCTTGAGTTATCATCCGGAAACCATTTTACTATTTCGGGTTACCATGACCTTGACCTTTGACCTAGTGACCTGACAATCAATAGAGGTCATCTGCCAGCCATTGTCAATCTACCTACAAAGTTTCATGATCCTAGGCATAAGCGTTCTTGAGTTATCATCCGGAAACCATTTTACTATTTCGGGTCACTGTGACCTTGACCTTTGACCTAGTGACCTGACAATCAATAGGGGTCATCTGCGAATCATGATCAATGTACCTATGAAGTTTTATGATCCTAGGCCCAAGCGTTCTTGAGTTATCATACGGAAACCACCTGGTGGACGGACCGACCGACAGACTGACGGACCGACAGACCAACATGTGCAAAGCAATATACCCCCTCTTCTTCCAAGGGGGGCATAAAAATTGGAGGGGGGGGGAGGGGGGTTGGGGGGTGGGGGGTGAGAGGTGGTAATAATGTGGGGTGGGGTAATTTATTAGATGTTTATAAAAAATGGGGGTGGTGGCGGGGTGGGGTGGTAGGAGGGAGTGAGAGGGAGGTATAATGTGGGGTTTGGTAATTTATTTGATGTTTAAAAAAAAAATTGGGGGGGGGGTGGGGGAGAGTAGGGGGGGGATGGGGGGGTAGGGGGGGGTGAGAGGGGGTATAATGTGGGGTGGGGTAATTTATAAGATGTTTAAAAAACAAATTTGGGGGGGGGGTATGGGAGTGGTGTGGGGTGAGAGGGGGTAATAATGTGGGGTGGGGTAATTTATTAGATGTTTAAAAAAAATGGCGGGGGGGGTAGGGGGGGGTAGGGGGGTAGGGGGGGTAGGGGGGTAGGGGGGGTAGGGGGGGAGTGAGAGGGGGGTATAATGTGGGGTGTGGTTATTTATTAGATGTTTAAAAAAATGGGGGTGGGGGGGGTAGGGGGGAGTGAGAGGGGGGTATAATGTGGGGTGGGGTTATTTATTAGATGTTTAAAAAATGGGGGGGGTGGGGGGTTAGGGGGGGGTGGGGGGTAGGTGGTGGGGGGGTTAGGGGGGTAGGGGCGTGAGAGGGGGGTTTAATGTGGGGTGGGGTAATTTATTACATGATGTTTAAAAAAAATTGGGGGGGGGGGTGATATCCTCTATTCATTAAACATGAAATTTTAACTTATAGCATTTGTTTCCCCTGTATATAAGAAAGATATAATAGTGTATTACCTCCCCTGTCCTGCTTATATTTATATTAATCAACAAAATTAAACATTAACACAATATTTAATATACAACATATACAAAAAAATCATATTCTGATAATATTTTTACTGATCCACTTTATTTTACTCAAAGGATGATGTTTCATTGGACTGATAATTATAGATATGGATTACAGACCAGTTGCTTCAGTTATATTGTTCAGAGTTCGCCTGTTGGCCGCGTATGCATTCTTGAGTTATCATCGAAAAACCATTTTACTATTTCGGGTCACCGTGACCTTGACTTTTGACCTAGTGAATTCAAAATCAATAGGGGTCATCTGCGAGTCATGATCAATGTACCTATGAAGTTTCATGATCCTAGGCCCAAGCGTTTTTAAGTTATCATCTGACAACCACCTGGTGGACGGACCGACAGACCGACCGACAGACCAACATGAGCAAAGCAATATACCCCCTCTTCTTCGAAGGGGGCATAATTATATGATGTCATCAACACATGCATATGCCGTCGGACTATTGGATTATTATACGGCAACAAACACAATATTCTGATTAAAAATTTGCTTTACAAAAAAAATAAGTATTTATATCACATAAACATTATAAAAATACACAATATAATAATTAATCAATAGATCTATACAAATAAATATCAGAGAAAGATTGAACTCATTAATTAATAAGTCATACAGACAGCTATGTTGATTAACATTTCGATGTTAATGCGTTGTAACCCTGGGAGCTCACTTTGGTGTAAACCAGATTTTGACCCAAACTAAGGTATACACACTGCCGTGCGTTTGATATGTTAAAATACTATATACACAGTGCCGTGCGTTTGATATGTTAGGTTACTATATACACACTGCCGTGCGTTTGATATGTTAGGTTACTATATACACACTGCCAAGCGTTTGATATGTTAGTTTACTATATACAAACTGCCGTGCGTTTGATATGTTAGGTTACTATATACACACTGCCGTGTGTTTGATGTGTTAGGTTAATATATACTCACTGCATTGCGTTTGATATGTTAGGTTACACAGCAGTACACATATGTTAGGTTACTATATACACACTGCCGTATGTTTGATTTGTTAGGTTACTATATACACACTACCATGCGTTTGATATGCTTTTGTTTTGATATGTAGTTATAGCGATAATAGAAGTGGTTTGAAGTGGTACCCAATCTTATCTTCATACAGTTCAAACGACTTGGTCGTAACGCATGCAAAAAAATGAAAGCAACCGTTGTAACAGCTATGTACAGAACTATTCACAAACGGAATCAACAAAATGTACCTCTCCAATAGGGCTCTTATAATGCCCCTCCATCCAAAGATTAGTTTATGAGGTCAACATGAAGTTACAGTTCTTTTGAGACGAGAAACAAAGTAGTCTTTAATGCGATAAAGCTGAAACACTTATATTTTGTTCTGAACAGCAAGGAAAAAACTCTGTGCCTTATTAAACCCCCGTCATGTTGCTGGCTATTAATTATTTTATTCTGGGGGGAGCCCTTCAGATTCCCATAAATTGATGTTTGACAGTGACTGGGTTTGTTAACATAACAATGTTGGCTCGTGTTCTGAAAATTCTGGAAAAGATATGTAGTTTAGTCTTATTCTTAATTTATTTAACTTCATTTTTATCAGGAAATATAAACATATTAATTCTTAACCCTTGCATTTGTAGAGGGAGATGTATTAAATGTTTTTGCTATTTATTTCAATACTACACTTTAGTGACCTTCATATGCAGAGAAGCATATTGCTTTTAATAATTTTGAATACTCATTGACCTCTCATTAAAAAACTTGACTTTTATTGATGGACATTGTTGTTTGGTTTTACACTCTGTATTAATCTTATTTCTGTCATTTTTAAATCCATCCATGCTTCAATAACAAGGTTATAATCCAGACAATACCTTGACTTCAACCTTTCAAAGGGCATTTCTTTATGTGCAAGTCGCTCTAACAACACTGGAAAACCATGCAATCTAATTTGAGAATATACATGTATTATAAGGCTGCATAAACTGTTGCTGCAAACAAAGTGATATGTGTAGATTAAATGCATTTGACCTTTGACCTTAAACTTTGGTCTTGGACATAGGGACATAGGGACCTGTTATTTGCAAGTCACACAGATATTTTTAGATACATTCATGCTTGATAAAATATAACGAACACTTATCCAACAGTCCACGCCCCCATTCATAATATTCTAGTCAGAGCTATGGAAGGGAATATCCGCCAGTGCATGCATCATCGGCTGCTAAATTACAATTTCATTTTGCTTAATGACAATTGTAGTTTACTTCATGACAACACCATGTTGATATATTATATTACAATTGGCAATACCCGCGATTACATGCATGTTGCTAAATGACAATTGCATTTTGCTTTGTTTTATTTGTTTTAAAATAACTGCGTCTTCCTTGCGTGTTTATGCTTTTTTGTATCAGTTAGTGTTACATTACTTGCATACTTCGTTTTAATGTTTACTCGATGTATGCAAATCATGTATTCTTGCCAGTAAATGACAAATGAATCATTTCTGTTAAAAAGTTCATGTGCCTATCTTCATGTTGCTGAACTATCATCATTTTAATACTAAGTTATGCGTGAAAATGCATATTTATTGTAAGTTTTACTAAGCAAAATGACTTTAAAGCACAAGGCAGCAGCTATCATGAAGTAAGCCGAACGCCAACTGCACTAAGACGAACGCATTAGTAATACTAAATTCATATAAGAGACGGGGAACCAGAGTTTTCTATTAATTTTCGGTAGTTATCGGTAGTGTACGTAAAAATGTTAATTTTATGCACGGTGTTGTTACATATATACCCTGACAAATTTCTTCATCGCGCCATTTTAAATGTGTGGACACCTTTCAATTCTAAAAGGTCAAGTATTATTGTTTATTACGTAAATTGCATAATATTTTATTCTCCATTTCGAGCGCTAGGCTTTCATTTGGCTTTCGAGCAAATTGGCGTGATCTCTGATTATAAACTTGTTTTCATTTACGTTACAAACGTCGTGTTGAGCGAGTATTATCTGGATGTAGTGTTTTCCGGGGACGACACGAATTACCTAAATCTACCCAAATCTACCCAAATCTACCCAACGATTGTTTTGTTTTATGCTTCATCTTTACTCGAGACCATATGTAATTTTTCTCACAAAATTACTTTAATACATATAGGTTACACACCACTTACATAATGATATTCCCAAATCTACACAAAACAGTTGAAGTCTACACTGTGTATTAGCAACCTGCTGTGGTGATCCCAATCTTATCAGCTCAATACACAGGCACCTGGCTACTGCTTTAAAAACCCGTTGAATACAATAATACGAACTGATTAACCTTTTAATCCGTTTTATTTACCATATATTATTTTATATACGCGTTCTATGCTAAATAATACAGGTAAAATCATTAGATACATTAAAAAAAAGCACGTTGTCACATATAAATAAGAAACATTAAAGACACCCTTACAGAAATGAAAAGGTAGCGGCTAACTAGCTGCTAGGCAGCCGAAATGGGTATCCTTGAGGTAGCGAAAGTCAGCCAGTAGCGGCTAGGTTGCGGCTGAATAGCCAAAACCTATAGACGGTACTGGCTAACTAAGCCGCAAGCCAAAAGGTAGCCAGAAACAGAACACAGTGGACTATTTCCAGTCTCTATAACGCTCAAAATCTACAAAAAAATTGTGAAGTATTGCGTAAAATAAAGTTAACACCTTAATAATCAGTGTTCCTTATAGCAATAGCCAAAATTTCAACGCTATGTGTGGTATGATTACATAGATTTTTGTAGATACAAAATGCTCGTTTTTATTTATTTGTGGCCACAATTAATTCCCACGAATATATCAATTCATACGACACACTAACACCATTTTAGTGTCCATGTGTCGTATGAATAGATATGCAAAACAATAATAAAAACGAGCATTTTGTATCTAAAAACATCTATTTTACCAGACCACATCTGACGTTGAAATTTCGGCAATTGCCATAAGGAACACTGATTTTTAATTGGTTAAGTTTATTGTACGAACAATTGTACGAAATTTTCGTTGATTTTGAATAGTAATGTTACTTTAATTTGACAAATTTTCAGCCGCGAGTGGAAACTGTAGCCAAAAAAGTAGCCGAAAACTAAACTTTGGTACAATAACCTGTATTAAATGAACAAACTGTCAGCCGCTAGCGAAAACTGTAGACGGATGAACGAACGAACAGACGGACGAACGGAAGAAGGGACGAACGAACGGACGGACGAAAGAATAGACAAACGAACGGACGCACAGATGAACGAAGGCATTGTGAACTCCACGGCACAAAAACAGTCAAGAAACTCGGTCAGTGAAAACATCCGACTGCAGAACGAACAACCAAAAGCTTAGTTTAAATAGTGTTCAAGACAAACGAATTGACGGACGGACGAACGAATTGACGGACGGACGGACTAAATAAGGGACAAATGGCGCAAGGACAAACGAAGGAACGACCGAAGGTACGGATGGACATATGCATATGCGGACTGCACAGACTAATATGGGACGACATTTTACGCACATTAATTAAACCCCATTTTCCAAAAGCGCATATGCCTAGAGTATTATTCAAGATTAGCCGACTCAGGCAACACAGGTTAATCTGGGACGCCTAAACTGGATGTTTGCTTCCTTTAAAGGAACAGTGTTATAAAAGCGGAAAATGTTGCGCGGGACTAGCTTGTGCAGTCCTTGAGTGTCAAACCAGACTAGTCGGCGCATTCCGCACAGGCTAATAGGGGCTGAATCATTACGGGATTTTGCTTAGAAAATACTTTCTTTAAAGGAAAAATACCATAAAGGCGGAAAGTGTTGTGCCGGATTAGCCTATGCGCACTTCAGAACATAGTCTCTGACAAAACTTGAAATTCGGTCCAGTTTGTCCAGAATAAGGCTCACTTTAACGCTTGTAAGAAATGGGACGTGTCAATAGATTTTCCTAGCGTTTAATTTAAAAAGAATAGATACAATCAAATAACGAGTTTCGTTTTTTTTTTCGGTTTCGAAAATCTTTCCTGGAAAACCTTAAATATTTAAAATGCGGTCAAGTAGCATATTTTTGAAACCGCATCCTAAAAAAATATTTTCGCACATAAATTCCCAGGCGTTAAACCTGCCAATACAATTAAGGAAGGGAAACTATAACTGGGTTACCTTTGTTTCAACTCTATTTTGTTAGTTTAATATATATTAAACTAACAAAATAGAGTTGAAACAAAGGTAACCCAGTTATAGTTTATATTAACATGTGTATTTAGTATCCCTTTATTGGCCATATAACTCATTCAGCTTGACACTCATGTATAGGCTTATTATTGACTATACTTGTAATACCTGCTGTAACCACTTTCGGTAATAGTTTTAATACACTGGGTCATATGAATGACAAGTTGCCTTCTCAATTTTTAAGTAATTATTGGAATTTTTGTTTATTACTTTAATAATTTATATGATAATATTGTGCATTACAAATGTAATTAATGCGTGTATTAAGTATCGTTTAAAGTACCTATCGAATTTCATTTAGTTTTTTTTCTAATCAAAAATATAGTTTAGGCGGAAAAGGTCGTCCCTAATTAGCCAGTGCGCTCTGCACATGCTAATCTAGGACGACACTCTACGCACAAGCATTAAGCCACGTTTTCCCAGAATGAAGCTCATATACAAATATGAATGTTGCGTGTGATGGGAAAGATATGGGCTGAACGCCATAAACCAGGACGCTGGTGTGACGGGAAGGCGAAAAACAGTATTTTTACCGAAAAAGTCATTGGCGTCCTTACTACGACAATCGGAAATTTCCAGAAACACAATCTTAGGTTGCCGTAAGGACGCCAGTCCGGTGTGACAGGGCTAACGTAGTAACAAAGTAATACAAAACAATAAACCTCTCAAGTCATTTGTTTCACAAAGTCATGTCGAGCCTCGTGGTTCCGGTGTTACTTATTTATTAGCAAATAGGTCTTTAAAACTACTAAATTAGTACATCGGTATATGTGAGTTAGGGGGTAGGTAGCTATAGTGTAAATAGCAGACATGTAATATGAATACACAATTAGAGGTAGTTAGTGAACGAGAACAAAACTTATCCGTAACAAATATTACTAAAGATCGATGACACGAAACAATTAAGTGTCATTATTACACAAAGAAATCGCCTTCAACCCTTTATTTGCGTCCTCATTCCGCAGTCAAAAAAATGATATCAAAGGGTGAGGCATAGTCTTATTTTTTTCGACGAAAAATGCCTAATGTTTCCTTATCAATTTCTTAAAACATGTTCGAGATTCTCAACAAAATAGCTGATATGCGTCATGAAAGTAAAAACATCAACATTAAATAGCTAATAGTAATTTGTGACGCAGCATTAGGCATGTTGCAGACAGCTATGTTTTTACCCACTCACCGCTTTTTAGTAAATGAGGCTATTGGAAGACGGTATTTCGACATAATGAATATTCATTGTATTTAAATGAGGCATTTATTTACGGAGGATTCCAGAGATAGTCGATATATCACGATCTATACCGAAGATTTTTATTTTTATGTTTAGAGTGATCTCCCGGCAATAGTAATTTACGCTGCAATTTGCGCTGGAATTATGTTTTTGAATACTGGTTCTCCTTTTCGTAACGTGAACTATTTATAATGGCGGTGTATGCAAAACCGAAAACTAATCCTAAATCAGAGACGCACTAGCAATCGACTTAAGAAGAAATATAGATCCACAAAGACATTAACAGCTTGTTTAATTCAGTAGCAACATAGCCAAATGCACATAGTAAAACAAAGAACGCCGTTAGAATTAGCATTCATACAAAAAGTCCAAAAGGTTAACTGCAGTTGTCAATAACACACACGCAGTAAAGATATATATGAAGTAAATATCAATTTATCAATATGACACAAGTATATGAAGTGCTTGTGCAGCTAATGTAACTAGGCGAAATGCAACTACCATGTTACAGAATGCACATGACAGTTGTTAAAATAAGAATGTCATTTAACATCATGCATGCACTGGCGGAAATCCCCTTCCATAAGAGCAGCCTGATACTATGCCCTGTTTCCAAACACCATATACAAATCTTTATCCTTAACTGATGGTTACAATATACTAAATCTTTTGGGAGTGCAATGCTATACTCTTTAAAAACCTGAACATCATTTATAAGAAGACACAATTTTCTGTGTGGGCACTTGCCATGACTTTATTTTGGAATGTTTCTTTGTGCATGTGGTAGGGAAAACATTGATGTTTAACAGAAATTCACTCATTTGCTTGAAGGTTAAAGACTACATGAGACTTTGACAGATGGCGGGAAACCCTCATCCACTGGTACGAACCCTGTAAATTGATGGCTGTAAAACAGAGACCGCTGAATCGCATCGAGTTCTTTCTTTCAAAACGCATGACCCCCCTTTTTTATTGTCTAAATCATTGCGGCTTGGAATGCTCTTTAAGAAAAGGTATGGTTATGGGGGTCTCTATGCGCAAAAGTTTGACTTTATTTTTGTTGAAGTTATTGCTTTTACATTGAATTTGTGTAGGAAATCTTTTGGTATTTTCTAACCTCAGTTGCCCACATTTCAGCTGCTTTATGATACAAATGGTGTAGGTCTGAATAGTGAAAACATTTATCAGTAGCTCTTGTTATTTGATTGAACCAGAGATGTGCAAATTATTTACTATGCTTATAACTGCTAAATGCATGTCTTAGAATAATATAGCAATATGCAGGAGAATGCTGCACCTTTTATAGCAGCTAAAATGCTGCTATAATTTGGACCAAACATAATGTTTAAGCCAGTTCAATAAGAAAAAGAGGAATTCACTCTTATATCAAGATATTACATATATTGACATATGATGCTCACAAATTTGTATGCAGGTATATACAAGTACTTCTTGTCATGAAGGTGGGGGAGGAAACACAGCACAGCCATGAAGCATGTGGCTTGAATATACATTTTAGTCAACTTAAATTACTTTGCATAGCATTTTGTGGGGATTGATTCACACAGTGCTTTTTCACCGTTTTGGGAATGGACCCGGTTCCTTTGGATTGGGAAAACTAGCGGCATTTAGACTAAAATTGGGAAAATAGCGTTGCTGTTGTTTTGCTATATAATGCTTCAAAATTGAGGATACATGTGTGTCTAGTATTATATTTACCTGCATGTTGGTTTAATTGAAATCTAAAAAATAATTTATTTTTTTGGAAACCTTCGATTTTATGTTTTTTCATGTTGAATGAGTCAGATTTCAGGACTCGATTTTGAATGAAAAAAAACTGACACATTGAATCTTTCCAAAACAACCACAGTTGTTGATTTGATAAACTTTGTTCATGGATCGGTGCAAATCCTTGATATACAGTATAATAAATAAGTGTAGGGTAATAATTAAAAGGTAGTAATAAGTGTGGGGTAATTGTGTTAATGAATTGCAATTCTGCTCATTGATATCTACACACCCATAACGTTTCATATTCAAATCTAATAGCCTATATGAGATATAGCCTTAACAAGAGCTGTGTTTGTGAAACACAATGCCCCTACTGTGGTTTTTCAAGCCAGATATTTGACATTTGGCCTTAAAGGATGACGTTGACCTTTCACCACACAAAATATGCAGCTCCATGAGATACACATGCATACGTTACTACCGTAAATTTGCGGCCATAAGTCGACCTAAAAACGCTCCCAAAATTGACTTTAAAAGTCAACTTATGGATGAGGTACTAAATAAAAATTAAAAAAAAAATATTTCTGTGCCGTTTTTTTTTAAGTAATAAATCTCCGAACATGTGTGACTACGGTAAAGTGGCGAAATTTATACATAGCAATTTGTCTATTGATACATCGTCGGTTGTCTGCTAAGAACAATAGACAATCGACTGCTGACACTTGTACCCATTTAAAGTTAATCCGTGTAAATACAAACTGTCAAAGGTGAAGGTGTCTTTATGCACACCACTTATCGCTTCTCGGCCTTTTGACAAGATCAAAGTGTAAAGTGTAGTGTTGGCATCCTTTTGATCATTTGTCTTTATTGCGTCACGCCTAAAATAGTTATCCGTTAATGATATGCACAACGGTTCTGCTACAAACTACTTCTGACCAATCAAAAAAAATTACTCTATCGTTGGAAACGCCTTAAACCAATCGCTATTGTTCAACTTCACATGGTATATTTTTTGATTGGATGAAGGTGTGGTTTCGTTGATTTATTCACAACTGTCCCACAATTTATGCATAATCGTTTCGTAAATAAATAGATCTTATCTTAGTGAAGATTTCATTCATTGTTTGATTATAATAATATTACGCACTCACCCTGGATTATTAAAAAGTGTAATAAGACATATTAAATACACAATTACTTTCGATTAGCTGCTTAGATAAGACGTTTTTCCAGAATGCAGAAAATATTCCTCGGATATCTCGTGATTTACGAATATGTATATAACAGTCGAATAACGAGCGAGGCAAGTGTTGGTAAATTCACGTGTTTCATGCATAATGGCGAAAGCGTTTTTGATTATTTGAGAGCAAGCTACAATTATTTTGACCATACTGAGTATAATGAATTTCTGCGTTCAACATTTTAACGAATTTTCACATCAATAGCACTAACTTTTGAATACAAAAATATCTGCTCATAATATAAACACTGAAAGTTATTACGTTAAATGGGAAACTAATTTTGATTTGTGAAATATATATTAGGTTCTAAATAATCAATGATATGTTATTATGATTTTGAACAATAAAATATATTTTTCGTGATTATAAATAATTGAAACGTTGAATGTTTCGTTTTAAATATATTCTTATTATTAATATCCCAAATAATGTCAACTGCCAGTGCAAAAGCCCTCAGAACCATGACTAAAACGTCACTTAAACATGTCTGAGATATTGAGGAAATTTACCCCCCGACTTATGGCAGAGTCAAGGCAAAAAACCAAGATTTTCTAGCCACATTATACCCCTCGACTTATGGCCAAGGTAGACTTATGGCCGCGAATGTACGGTAAATATCAAGTTGCCATCATCAAAATCGCAAAAGTTATGACCAAGGTTAAAGTTTTGGGACAGACACACACATCATACCATGACAGACAGACATATACTATTATAAACAGACGCATACAATGACAGACAGACAGACAGGTCAAAAACAATATATCCCCAATCATTCGATCCGGGGCATAAACAGTTTCTTTGATTGGCATTTTTGTTTGCAGATCACCAAATGTTAGGGGATTATTTCTATATAAGTCTTTCAGTTAAAGATCCATGTTACAATAGCACATGTCAGAACAGAGGGGAGTGTACTAGTTCTGCTAAGCATTTTTACGGATGGGTGGCTGGGACAATTCTGTGAGATAGGTATGCATTGGCAGAAACAAGTATTGCTTTTAATGGAATTAACCGCTTGATATATTTTACTCAGATTGTTGTTAATTAATTTAAATGAGCCCCGCTATGTGAAAAGCGGTTTAATGCATGTGCGTAAACTGTCGTTCCAGATTAGCCTGTGCAGTTCCCACAGGCTAATCAGGGAAGACACTTTCCGCCTAAACTAGATTTTTGCAAAGAAGATACTGTCTGTAAACGAAACATACCATAACATGACAAGTGTCATCTTTGATTAGCCTGTGCAGACTGCACAGGCTTATCTGTGTTACACTTTATGCACACGCAATAAAACCCCTTTTCATAGAGCATGGCTCATTTAAGTAAATGTGAATAGTTTTATTCTGAGAAAAATTAAAAGTGAATTATTAAATAAAGCTATTGCAGATTAATGTGAAAATATGTATGACAAACAATATCAAGTTGCTATCTTCAATATTGCAAAAGTTATGACCAATATTTAAGTTTTGGGATGACAGAGTGACATAATGCCAGAGTGACAGAATGACAGACAGACAGGCCATTAACAATATACCCCCATCATTATTCAGGAACATAATAACAACAAAGGGCAATAACTCTTAAAAAAGTGCAGGGTTATGGTTCTTGTGCATTGCACATCTTCCCATTAATTTCTTCACAACCATGAAGTTTCATGTTTAAATCTTGTAGCATATCTGAGATATAGCCCTGAAAAGTTATATCCCAAAACAACAAACACTTTTCACTATCAATAGACCATCTGTCTATAATCTTCCGTGTTAAGAGGAACACTCACTGTTCTCAAGCAGTGGTTGAAGTGTGTGGTTATGACTTGGTATTAAAACTTCCTTCTGCAGTATTTATAGGGCGAATATTAAATTACAAGAATGTAATATGACCATACAAATTGTTCAATTAAAACTTTCAATAGCATTTGCATCGTCTGTGCTCTAAACTTCGAAATGGTGTTGTTAAGTCTGAGAAAACATCACACACTTAATAATGTAGTACAGTGACCCCGCGTTTATCCAGACACGTCCATTCTGGTAGAAATTTTCTAATAAATCTTTCGGATTATCGAACCAGTGCCGTTGCAAGAGTTAAATATTTACCTTATGACATAAACCTTATGTTTATGTACATTTACATACTTATTTCGCATCAAAAATGATATTTTCTTGTTACGCAGACATTTGTTTTGTTGAAAACTAGAGCTTTGTCACAGACGTGACGTATTCCCCCACTTGACACAGACTATTTGGCATGCTGTCTTCACACAACACGAGAAACTAATTTATGGTGATTTTTAAGAATTATTATGCCATTATCATTTATAGCCATTTTGACCTTTGAACTCTTGAATTCTTTCACATGACAAACAGTCCAATGACTGTGAACAAAATTAATGAACAGAGGCATTTTAAAATCTCACAATGAATGACATTATATAGTTATGGCAGACAAGCTCATTTATGGCCATTTGTTACCTTTGAACTCAAAGTATGACCTACACTATGGAGATATCGACGTAATTCCTTTGCTTGACACACCGTCCAATGATGGTAAACAAAAGAGCCAAATGATTTTAAAAACTCACAATAAACATCATAGTTATGGACCCAACAAGCTCATTTATGGCCATTTTTTACCTTTGAACTCAAAGTGTGACCTTGACCTTGGAGATATCAACATACTTCTTTCGCGCGACACACCGTCCAATGATGGTGAGCAAATGTGCCAAAAGATTTTAAAATCTCACAATGAACAACATTATAGTTTAATGGCCCCGACAAGCTCATTTAAGGCCATTTTTTACCTTTGAACTCAAAGTGTGACCTTACCCTTGGAGATATTGACGTAATTCTTTCGCGCGACACACTATACAATGATGGTGAACAAATGTGCTAAATGATTTTAAATTCTCAAAATGAACAACATAGTTATGGCCCGGACAGGCTCATTTATTGCCATTTTTGACTTTTGAACTTTAAGTGTGACCTTGATCTTGGAGATATCGACGTATTTCTTTTGCGCAACACACCGTCCAGTATGGTGAACAAAGGTGTCAAATGATTTTAAAATCTCACAATGAATGACATTAGAGTTATGGCCCGGACAAGCATTTGACCTTTGAACTCCAAGTGTGACCTTGATCTTTGAGATATCAACATACTTTTTTCACACGCCACAAGTACTAAGTCATTTTATAATCTAACGATAAATAACATAGTTATGGTCCGGACAAATTTTCAGTTTAAAACACACTAAGTGACCCCCTGACCTAGTTGTTTACCTGGCATGACCCATATTCAAACTTGACCTTCATATCATCTAGACACAACTTCTGACCAAGTTTGGTGAAGATCAGATGAAATTTCAGGACAGACCGACAGACCGACCGACCGACGGACAGACCGACAAAGTGACTCCTATATAGCCCCCATTACCAATGGTAATTGGCGTATAATAAAATATTTGTTAAACAATATATACAAAAACGTGTAACCGACATTTAGAACATGTACATGTACACACATCAAGGGTGTTGAAGGCAAATGACAATAAAGTATAAAACTGTGAAATTATTAAAATAGCGACACGTAATGTTCGATGCGTTTTAAACGGATTGCTTAAATAATCCTAGCACAACTTTTCACGCACGATGACGGTCCGATTGTAATCAGTGTCTTTATTGGTCGCGTGTTCAGCTCATTAAAGACCTTTAAGAATATCATTGTATCATTTAAGATGCATTGTGTAATGCTGACATCAATCTACGTCTGAAGTCGGAGTCGAATCATGTTTAGTCACGCCTTTTAGCTTTAGCGCCTAAACACAATAATATTTCACGCCTCGGTGAGCGCGCTTTTGTTTAAACGATGGGATGGCAATTAAGCCTAAAACTACAATACTTCAAGCCTCAATGATTGCGCTATTGTTTATAAGGCGGGTGGGCGATTAAGCCCCCATGTTGGGAAGCATCCCTATTAACGAGACATAATTACAGCTAAATACACAGATCGGTGTTGCGAAGTCCCAAGATTCCGGACTTAACGGGGCAAAATACTGCATAATAAATCCGTTTCCCTTGACTTTCGTCCGCATCACGAGATTTCCGGACTATCGAGATCCGGATAAACACGGGGTCACTGTATTTATATTAATGCAAATGTGGAAAGTGAAAGTAAAAGCACAACAATGATAATATTTAACAAAATAAATTCATTAAATTGATTCTACAATACTCTTAGTTAAGTGTTCTCACAGTCCTTATCATATAAGAAAAACAAGAATATAAGTAAAACTTATCAATGCTCCCCAATAATGCGCTAAGTTAATATATGGGTTTATTTTAAGAATGAGTTCCAGAAAAAGGCAATATATGTGCAAATCAATGAGCCAGAACAATTAGTTATATCTGCATTGAGAAAAATTGTAAAGGAAAAACCTGACAATATGCACAAGTCCACCCTAACAGGACACTGTGATCAGTTTCACCATATAGGGATCATGATCAAGTTTCTGAGATATTTGTGTAGAGTATAACTTTTTTTAAAGAAAACATTATGCACAAATTATACATATCAGAATTATAAACAAGACCTGTCAGATGACAGCGCGCTCGACTATTCGAGTGCTTGACAGTGTAACGTAAGCCATCATGGAGAAATTGTTTATATTCAATAATTTATAATGGAAGATCTTTCAAAAATAAAAAAGGAAAAAAAAATTTTTGGGGGGTGTAGGGGGGTTGAGAGGGGGGTATAATGTGGGGTGTGGTCATTTATTAGACGATCTTTCAAAAATTAAAAAAGGAAAAAAAAATAATTTTGGCGGGGGGGGGGGGGGGGGGTAGGGGGGTCGAGAAGGGAGTATAATGTCGGGTGTGGTCATTTATAAATCTTTCAAAAATGAAAAAAAGGAAAAAAGAATTGGGGCGGGGGAAAGGTGGGGGGAGGGAGGCAGGGATTCTGGGTAGGGGCAGTGGGGTATTGTTTGGGTGGAATCCATTGTGGTATTCAGGTTAGTGTTGTTTTGTCAAAGTATTAATAAAATCTGATCATAAATAAAGAAGTTATGGCAATTAATTTAAGCAAAATGTTTAATTATCTAAGTATAAAAGGGGCCATAATTCTGTAAAAATGCTTTAAACAGTTGTCTGCTCTTGTTTATAGGTTGGGGTCATGTTGGTAAACAAGTATGCAAAATATGAAAGCAATATGTCAAGGGACATAGGAAATATTTGGGGTAGTACACAAACTTTAACATAGATTTATCAATAATATGCATATTCTAAGTATAAAAGGGGCAATAATTATGTCAAAATGCTTGATACAGTGGTCCGCTCTTGTTTATAGGTTGGGGTCATGTTGGTAAATAAGTATGCAAAATATGAAAGCAATATGTCAAGGAACAATGAAAATATTTGGGGTAGTACGCAAACTTTAACTATTGCACGCAAACGCCAACGCAAATGCTAACGCCGACGCTGGGGTGATTATACAGTACATCCAACGCGGCAGAAACATAATCTCAGGCTACGCCACGGCCAGATTATTAGTACGCGGCAAATCGTGTGTTCAAGCGGCGTATCGCCGTGGCACTCAGCATCGATCCGCGCAACAACGTCGAGTCTGTATTTACCTTGCGTACTTCCGCGAAGTAAATCCGCTGCATACGTACGCGGCGGATCGAGTGAAAAGATATCCACCTAAATGTACATAATATGTGTAGCATAGAAACCAAGATTTACACTGGTTTCATAATTATTATTTTCACATTTTAATAAGCGATATGACGCGTAATGCGCTTTAACAAATTATCGTTGAATTAATTACGCGCAACTGTTAATGTTTCGTTCGATTATCAAATTATCATTATTAAATTTGTAATCCGAAACACACTTCCAAGTGTGGCAAATCCTAAAATATCCTTTGTCTCATAAAAAGCGCAAAATTATGCAGACATGAAGAACGTCGTTTGGAAAATGTGGGTGTATTTTGAGTTGTATAACTTACATGAACATCACGTCAGGCGTAAATCGCGTGTTCAGTGGGGAAAAAAACGCCCCGATTAGACGTTATTTCATCATCTCTTTAAATAGTAACAAATGCCAAAATGTATTTGATACTTAAAAAATATGGAGAATGTTTGTGTATCGTAAATATTTACCAGCATTTGCTTTAAAACTGGAATATACAGGATTATCGGGTAATGAGTAGCGATATTGACTGTATAATATGCACAAAATGAAACGAGTTTATATACGCATATTCAAACAATAGTTATAATAAGCTGATAATTAACAAAACAACAAATACGTCTTCACCATCTTAATTATTGATGTTGCTTCAAACTGCTAATTTTCTCAGCTTAAATATAATAGCAGAAACAACATGCAATTTATTTATAAATCCACCATATGCTGGAGCCTTGGCCACTTGTATGTGCGAAAAACATAATAACGTGACCTTGTTTATGTGTGAAATACATACACTACGGGCGGGAAGCAAACTTAATTTGCAAGACACATTAACTATACATGTACGTGTATACATGTATGCTAATACAATCCACGCACATTAAATATATTATGATTTTAAATAATAATATTAACATTATTATAATTGTTCTTTTAAAATTTGTTAACCACATGTAACTAATAATTTTAAAAAGATTTTTTATTTTATTTTATGATGCGCATCGACTCGGCATCATGTTGCGGAAAGCGGCATGCCTCGGCGGACAGATGCGAAGTTTCATGGCAAATGCGACTTGCCGCCGCATACTGATGCGGCTTCAACGACTGACGCGGCATCAACTCGTTTCGCCTTGACGCCGCGGATCGCAAAATACGTTTGTTCCGCGTTGGCTGTACTGTAGGATAGCTCCACTATATATATTTCATATATAATAGTCGAGCTAAAAACAATAACAATACAAACAAGGGACACGCACAGAAATCAGGTATTCCAATTATAATGCATTTTTCAATCAATGTTATAGTATATTAAATCATATTAAAATATTTTAATAATCTATCGGATTAAATGAGTGTCTGTATTATTGGCTGATGTTTAAAGCAATTATATTTGTTCATTTTATTTATTATTTATATATATGTATATTCAACATGTACAATTTTAAAAACTTGCACTTTTGGACCAGCATAACATTTCATTTGGGAAGCAGTACTGAGTAGCAAGCATATAAAAGTCGCAATTCAGTACTGAGATGTAAGCCGGGAATCAGTACTGAGTAGTAAGCATGAAAGAGACACATTGGACAACCATGAGAACTTCGGGAATCAGTACTGAGTAGTAAGCATGAAAGAGCAGAGAATCAGTACTGAGTAGTAAGCATGAACGAACCACACTGGAAAACCAAGAGAATATCGGAAATCAGTACTGAGTAGTTAAGAATGAAAGAGCCGAGAATCAGAACTGAGAAGTAAACATGAAAGAGCCGGGAAATAGTACTGAATAATAAGCGGGGTATCAGTACTGAGTACTAAGCTTGAAAGAGCCTTGAATCAGTACTAAGTAGTTAGCATGAAAGAGCCGGGAATCAGTACTGAGTTACGTAAGCAGGAAAGGGCCAGGATGTATATGGTCATGGGAGTATTGCTTACTTTGTTCAGTATGATAGCAGTGTAACTCTATATACTGTCATGGGTGTATATGGCCATGGGAGTATTGCTTACTTTGTTCAGTATGATAGCAGTGTAACTCTATTACTGTCATGGGTGTATATATAGGGTCATGGGAGTATTGCTTACTTTGTTCAGTATGATAGCAGTGTAACTCTATATACTGTCATGGGTGTATGGGTCATGGGAGTATTGCTTACTTTGTTCAGTATGATAGCAGTGTAACTCTATATACTGTCATGGGTGTATAGGGCCATTGGAGTATTGCTTACTTTGTTCAGTATGATAGCAGTGTAACTCTATATACTGTCATGGGTGTATAGGGTCATGGGAATATTGGTTACTTTGTTCAGTATGATAGCAGTGTAACTCTATATACTGTCATGGGTGTATATATAGGGCCATGGGAGTATTGCTTACTTTGTTCAGTATGATAGCAGTGTAACTCTATATACTATCATGGGTGTATAGTGTCATGAGAGTATTGCTAACTTTGTTCAGTATGATAGCAGTGTAACTCTATATACTGTCATGGGTGTATAGGGTCATGGGAGTATTGCTTACTTTGTACAGTATGATAGCAGTGTAACTCTATATACTGTCATGGGTGTATATATAGGATCATGGGAGTATTGCTTACTTTGTACAGTATGATAGCAGTGTAACTCTATATACTGTCATGGGTGTATGGGTCATGGGAGTATTGCTTACTTTGTTCAGTATGATAGCAGTGTAACTCTTTATACTGTCATGGGTGTATAGGGTCATGGGAGTATTGCTTACTTTGTACAGTATGATAGCAGTGTAACTCTATATACTGTCATGGGTGTATGGGTCATGGGAGTATTGCTTACTTTGTACAGTATGATAGCAGTGTAACTCTATATACTGTCATGGGTGTATGGGTCATGGGAGTATTGCTTACTTTGTACAGTATGATAGCAGTGTAACTCTATATACTGTCATGGGTGTATGGGTCATGGGAGTATTGCTTACTTTGTTCAGTATGATAGCAGTGTAACTCTATATACTGTCATGGGTGTATGGGTCATGGGAGTATTGCTAACTTTAAACTTCTTAGAAGATTTGCAGATTGTTACACAGGCCAAGTATTTAAATATGTATATAAATGAGATGTAACAATGCTATGTATATGTTATTAAAATGATGATAATGTTGACTCTAAGCATAGGGGATAATCGTGTGATAGCAAGATGGCAACGTCCATGCTAAGACAATGATTGTTTGCCGTTTTATACCCTTAATTACTTTTGTTTATTTTTGTGTGGAGCTCACTTTCCAGCCATATCAATGAAAGACGATAAGTGTTTATTTCGTTGTAAAATTTGCTTTATATCTGGACTTTCAGCAACACACAATTTCTTAGTGGATCTGTAATTAGGTAATCCCGCTAAGAAATTGTGCAGCGAGTTAAGTCCAGATATATGGAACATAATAACACGAAATAAAAGCTAGTAACTTTTTTGCTTGTATGGCTGGAAAGTGAGTGGCATTTAAACAAATACACGTTATAAAGATTTAAAAACGACGAAAAATACCTGCCTCTGAATGGACGTGGCCATCTTGACTTTCACGTGATTACCCCCTCTGCTAAGGCTGACTGTTTGTATGCCAATTGTCAGCTTGTTTCCTCAAACGGTATTTAAACTTCTATTTTATTTCATTAATCTTTTAAATAACATAGCCCTTATTTACTATTTTGTAAATATGGCATTTGCATATTTACTATTGTAAATATGGCATATGCAATAACTACCATAAAAAATATATGCCATTTTTGTACAGAGTCTGTACCAAATCTGGCCTGAATATGAAGACATTATTCATTTACTTTGTACAGAGAGGACACAGTGCCAGAATCTGCCTCAAACTTTATACACATAAAAGAATTGTTGCTGAGCAGATTCACAATGAAGCAGAAATGATCTGCACACATTATCATACCAAACATTTTAAGGGTCTTCACTTGTACAATGCAGAATTGTAGCACTCTACATTTTAGAATGTCATGATTTTAGAACTTGGTCCAAAAATGAGGCTTATTGTTGGACTTTGAACACTATTGATATAGAACATCAAAATGGGACTTGGATAATTTAACAAACATACTTCTGATTCCAGTTTCGAAATGTTTATTGCAGGAAACATAATGGCATACACAAGAACGACAACATTTATGCTCAACTCATACATTAAAAGTTAACCTGTACAAACAATGAAGATGGAAGGATGAGCATAACATGACAACATGGGGATGAGCCACAAATTTAGCCGCACAATAATCGCACCTACAAAGTCAAAATTACTTAACCAGATTAATAATGCTACAGATGAAAATGACTCATATATTTTACCTGTACGAAAAAATTTGGGCAGACTTCAACCAGATTATGTGCAGAATAAAATATTTGGTGTCCATTTAAAATGAGTTGAACCAGATTTCTATTTATAGTTTTTTTTCAATGTAAACAAAGAACAAATTCTGTACAGATTTTACGAATTATTTAAATAAAGCAGATTTTTTTCTGGGCAGAACAAAATCGTGGCAGAATTAAATGTGGGGAAAACCATAATGTGAGAATGGAATTATGTGCAGAATAAAATCTGTACACAGCAAGTTATGTACAAAAAAATGTAGAAAAAGGTCAAGTAAAATATACAGACTGTTAATATTAAACATTTTTATTATCTCACTTATTTTTAGAAAAAATAATATGAGCTATTGTCATCACCTTGGCGTCGGCGTCAGTGTCGGCGTCAGCGTCCAGTTATGTTTTGTGTTTAGGTCCACTTTTCTCATAAAGTATCAATGTTATTGCATTCAAACTTTGTACACCCTAACTATCATGAGGGGACTGGGCAGGCAAAGTTAGGTAACTATGGCTTGCATTTTGACAGAATTATGTGCCCTTTTTATACTTAGAAAATTAAAAATTTTGGTTAAGTTTTGTGTTTAGGTCCATTTTATTTCTTAAGTATCAAAGCTATTGCTTTCATACTTGCAACACTTACTAACTATTATAAGGGGACTGCGCAGGCAAAGTTATATAACTCTGACTGGCATTTTGACAGAATTATGTGCCCTTTTTATACTTAGAAAATTGAAAATTTGGTTAAGTTTTGTGTTTAGGTCCACTTTTTCCCTAAAGTATCAAAACTATTGCTTTCATACTTGCAACACTTACTATCGTAAGGGGACTGTGCAGGCAAAGTTATGTAACTCTGACTGGCATTTTGACGGAATAATGGGCCTTTTATACTTGAAAACTTGGTTAAGTTTTATGTTTTGGTCCATTTTACCCCTAAAGTATCATAGATATTGCTTTCATACGTGGAACATTCGCAAACTATCATAACTGGGGACAGTAAAGGACAAGTTGCATAACTCTGGTTGTCATTTTTACGGAATTGTGGCCCTTTTTTGACTTAGTAACTTTGAATATATGGTTACATTTTGTGTTTAGATCAGGGCTCGCGCTAGGGGGCGACGTGGGCGACTAAGTCGCTTTCTTACGCCAAACGTCGCCTAAAATTTCAGAAATTGTAGATAAAAAGCCACTTCCAGTCTCTCTCTTATAGAAATTTGTTTACATCCGGTTTTCTTGATGTCAAGGACTGACTCAATTTTCCAATACACACTGTCGCAGCTCGTAGAGTGTCGCAATTGAGTGACAGGTAATTTGAGGTAAACCCCGCCGCGATTCTCCCAACCTCCGAACTTATCTAATTGGCGAACGATTTTGGTCAAGTCAGCATTCAAGTCACATGGTAGCTGGCCAATCAACATGGAGATCGCTCACAGATAATATTGGGTCATTCATGCGCAGACACTGCATACTTGGAAATACACAGTTGATATTGTCGTCTGCCAACCCTATAGCGGCTGATGGCAAACGTTGTATTTAAAGATAAACAAATAAAAAGAAGCCTAACAATAAAAAAATTATTTCTAAGTTGATCACTTTACAATTCTACCGACTATCGATCTGAATTAACAAAAGGATGATAATTAAATAATTAGATCTATGTCGATGATGTTACACCTTTCTGCAGATTATCGTTTGAAATTAAAAGGTGATAATAAAGTTGTTTTTTAACCCACAAACTATGCTATTGTAAAGCAATTTGTCAATTAAATTGTATATTAATTACGTATTTGCTAGGTTTCGGATTTTCATTTTTTGCTGTCAAACAATATGCACAATTTGTTTCTTGTGCGTAACGCGTACAATTTTTCTGACTGTCATTTTCAATACATTATTTTTCGTAGATTATAATTTAATTTCGAAGTTCTTTAAAGAAGAAATAGAATGACGAATACAGATTGGGTGATGCGGACGGTGTGCTTATCATATTTCCAATTGTATTCACATGAAATTGCAATTGGAACGACTATAAAAAATAACAAATAATTATTAAGAAAGCATATGCTAAATGTCATATATCAAACATAAATATTTATCTGGCCTGACAGTTTAATTAAGCTTATGTTATCTACTGCTTCATACAGAGCTCCAGATAAAAATTTGGTCAAATTCTTATTTACTCCCTATTTCACAAATTAATTCTTATTTTACCCCCTATTTATAAAATTAATTCTAAACAGTATATTTCCAAATAATTTTGAGTGCTTTAGATTCGCAGTCATTTACGCAAGAGCTTATAAGTTCATCAATTATTGACGAAACCATGCTTTGGGTATTTGAATCTAATTGAGAACAAGATGCGTTTGTGAAACACAATGTCCCCCTATATGACATTTGACTTTGAAGGATGACCTTGACCATGTGAAGGATGACCTTGACCTTGACCTTTCACCACTCAAAATGTGCAGCTCCATGAGATACACATGCATGCCAAATATCAAGTTGCTATATTCAATATTTTAAAAGTATTCATAAAATAAGCGATTTGGGCCACATATATTTGACCTCTGACCTTGAAGGATGACCTTGACCTTTCACCACTCAAAATGTGCAGCTCCATGAGATGCACATGCATGCCAAATATCAAGTTGCTATCTTCAATATTGCAAAAGTATTTATAAAATAAGCGATTTGAGCCACATATATTTGACCTCTGACCTTGAAGGATGACCTTGACCTTGACCTTTCACCACTCAAAATGTGCAGCTCCATGAGATACACATGCATGCCCAATATCAAGTTGCTATCTTCAATATTGCAAAAGTATTCATACAATGAGCAATTTTGGCCATATATATTTGACATCTGACCTTGAAGGATGACCTTGACCTTTCACCACTCAAAATGTGCAGCTTCATGAGATACACATGCATGCCAAATATGAAGTTGCTATCTTCAATATAGCAAAAGTTATTGCAAAATGTTAAAGTTGGCGCAAACAGACAGACCAACAGACAGACCAACAGACAGGGCAAAAACAATATGTCCCCCACTACTATAGTGGGGGACATAAAAATGCATGCAGCGAGGACTTTTGACACTGAAATGGCTTTTTTGCCTTCCACGCTTCAATACACCGCTTCAGTCGGCCATTTAGATTTTTTCTGTAAAACGGTCACTCACACTTCGGCTTTATACAGGTCATAATGGCCTGTTGGTCGCCGTTAAAGTCATATCAAAAACTATATCTAACATTTAATTTTAATGGCATTTTGAATAGGTATACATTATATTACTTGTGTATAAAAATTACAATAAGTGTAATTAAAAAGACACAATAAACAGTAATGACTCGCCTGCAAATCTAGGAGAACAGAATCGAGACCGTTTGGCCTTTCGACCGTTCTTAGGTGTGGCTCTTCCTCACAGCAAACGCTTGAGTGACGTTGATTTAAGGTCGTAGTTTTAATTGAGCGCCTATACGAGCCAGAACCGGGATGAAATGTTTACCATACATAATTTGCTACTGGAAGTTTTACGCACGTTCGAAAATTTCGATTTCGTGTTTTATTTTTTAAATGCGTAACTTAACGCAAAGATTTTAAATCTAAATCGTTATTTAAGAAATTTAATTCATTTTTACGCCTTTACGCATGTTATCTGGAGCACTGGTTTCATAAACATATTATCTTTGAAATACTTTAGTCTGTATAATATGATATTTACATCAAAATAGATTGAATATAGAGCTAGTAAAATTTTAGTTATTTATCTGTCGTGTCTATTATAACTTGGTTAATTTAGAACTGCTGGAAAAATTAAGATACACAAAAGAAATATAATTATGTGTACTACAGTGGTATTCTTCAATAATGTGTGTTGTAATGCCCTACATGCAAACCCTTGTGTCCGAGTCTCTCCACTTCTCCCTAGAGTCTCCTCACTTCTCCCTAAACCAGTGTCCAGGAAGAAGTCACTTCTCCCTTAAATTTGAGCCCAGCGTGTGAGCCCTGTAGATCCACTTTACCTCTAAAGTATCAAGGCTATTGCTTTCAATTTCTTATATTTGATTGATACTTTGACAAAGCAACTCTTACCTGACATACCACAATAGACTCCACCCAAACCATCCCCCCCCCCCCCCCCCGAATACCCCACTTCCCGAATGCCCCCCCCCCCCCCCAATTTTTTTTCTGAAGATCATCTAATAAATGACCACCACACCCTCACACTATACACCCCACCCCCACCCCCCACCCCCAAATTTTTTTTTATGCCCCCAGTAGGGTGGCATATAGCAGTTGAACTGTCCGTCAGTATGTCAGTGTGTCAGTATGTCAGTATGTCAATCAGTATGTCTGTCCGTCCGAAAAAAACTTTTAACATTTGCCATTACTTTTTCACTAATGAAGATAGCAACTTGATATTTGGCACGCATGTGTATCTCATGGAGCTACACATTTTGAGTGGTGAAAGGTCAAGGTCATCCTTCAAGGTCAAATGTCAAATTTATGGCGTCTGTCCATCTGAAAACTTTAACATTGGCCATAACTTTTTCAATATTGAAGATAGCAACTTGATATTTGGCATGGATGTGTATCTCATGGAGCTGAACATTTTGAGCGGTGAAAGGTGAAGGTCAAGGTCATCCTTCAAGGGCAAATGTCAAAGATATGGCGTCTGTCAGTCCGAAAACTTTAACATTGGCCGTAACTTTTTTAATATTGAAGATAGCAACTTGATATTTGGCATGCATGTGTATCTCATGAAGCTGCACATTTTGAGTGGTGGAAGTTCAAGGTCAAGGTCATCCTTCAAGGTAAAAAAAAATATATAAATTTCAAAGCAGCATTCTCATGAAGCTGCAAATTTTGAGTGGTGGAAGTTCAAGGTCAAGGTCATCCTTCAAGGTCAAGGTTCAATTTTTTTTTTTTATTTCAAAGCGGCGTTCTCATCAAGCTGCACATTTTGAGTGGTGGAAGTTCAAGATCATAGTCATTCTTCAAGGTCAAGGTCATCCTTCAAGGTCAAAGAATATTTCAAAGCGGCGTTATCATGAAGCTACACATTTTAAGTGGTGGAAGTTCAAGGTCAAGGTCATGCTTCAAGATCAAGGTCATCCTTCAAGGTCAAAGGTAAAAAAATAATAATTTCAAAGCGGCGTTATCATGAAGCTGCACATTTTGAGTGGTGGAAGTTCAAGGTCAAGGTCATCCTTCAAGGTCAAAAAAATATATTTCAAAGCGGCGTTCTCATACAGCTGCACATTTCGTGTGCTTGAAGTTCAAGGTCAAGGTCATCCTTCAAGGTCAAAGGTAAAAAAAAAAAAAAAAAAAAAATTTTAAAGCGGCGCAATAAGGGGCATTGTGTTTCTGACAAAAATATCTCTTGTTTTTGTCAAACATGGTTAAAAAACACCAATATTTATTTTTATTATTTTATTTTTTGAAATACTGTCCAACCATCCCATTCAAGAATCCCCCCCCCCCCCAAAAAAAAAATTGTGCATTTTTGGAAGATAATGTAATAAATGACAACACCCCCACACTATACGCCCCTCTCCACCCAACCCCTCCCTCCTTTGTGATTGAAATTGAGATAGGTCCCTACACCTTTAAAAAGAAAAATAGATGAGCGGTCTGCACCTGCAAGGCGGTGCTCTTGTTTTAGGATATTATAACATGTTATGCATATTAGCAAAGTAGCATATACTGACAGTCAATAAAATAAAATTATTTTCTGTTAGATCCCATTAAGAAATAAATCCCTAAATACAAAACACATTAATGTATCATTGTTATATGACATTAAACGCACAGTAAATAAAGTTTATGTTTCAAGAAAT